>NC_138986.1:36610770-36668270 GCF_964341445.2 Mesoplodon mirus | reverse complement strand
TCATGCAAACTTGCTCTAATTGTTTATTAGTTCTAATGGTTTTTAAGTGGATTCCTTAAGATTTTCTGTATCACGCTGTTGATCATGTCAGCAGCAATAAAAATAGTTTTCTTTATTTACAATCCGGATGCCTTTTAGTTCACTTTCTTGTCTGATTGTCCTGGCTCGCCCCTCTACTACAATGTTGAATGGAAGTGGTGAGAGCAGATATCCTTGTCTTGTTGCTCATTTTAGAGGGAAACCATTCAACCTTTCACCATTTTGAGTCACCTAACTCCTGAAAGGTATCTGTTATGTTTACTTGCTCTTGCATCCCTTCTAGTTTAGTCTTTAAATCATATCATTTTTCTTTTACTTCTAATTCTTTCATAAGTTCTGTCACCTTTCTTTTCAAATTTTCCTTTTCTCCGATCATTTCGTTTTTGAGTTTTTCCCAATTCTAATTTGTTATTCCTTATATCTTCTATCATTTTCTTCATTTAGGTGTTTTCTAAATATTAAGTTATACATCTTTTTGTGGTCATATCTTTTTGACACATATTTATTGTTTGTAGAGATGTTTTGCTCCCCTGTCTTTCTCTCTCTCTCTCATTTCACCACTTTGTATGGGATTCTCTAATGTTTTCCTGTTGCTAATTTTTTAAGGGAAATTAGTTTTCTATTATTTTAGAGTTCTGGTAGTAGTTTTGGATATCTTTTCTAGTTTGATGACTCTTGCGCTCACTCCTTCTGTTGTTGTCATGGCACTTATCTGGACCTTCCCTTTCCTTTGCTCCTGTTGCTCCTGACTGCCCAAATTAAATTCTATCCCAGCAATTTCTTCTCATTGCAGGGCTTTGTCTTGGGAGGGAGCTTTGATGAAACCCTCCAGCCTAACCACTCTCTCAGATGGCTGTGGGGCCCCAGTTTGTGCTTGCTGGGCCTTTTCTATTCTCAGAGCTGCCAGATGCCTGCTGGCTTCCCTCTGCTTCCTCCTGTGCTAAGTATGACCACACACAGATCTTGTAGCTGTGGGTGCTCTGGCTCCTCATACTTTGAGGTTTGTGGAGGATACTTTGTCACTTAGTTTGCTTCACATGTTGCCCATGGGTTTTTGGGTTCTGGCATCATAGTTGCTCTGTTCTTTATAAGGGGATTCAAGGATATTTAAATACCATGCCTTCACCACTGCCATCTTCCCAGAATCCTTGTAAGCCATTTACAATCCTTTCTGATGTGATGTAGGCTATAAAACAAGTGATTAAATGAAATTTAAAGCTCTCCTTCACATACTTTATAAGCCTTTATGTTGCATGTAAATAATTCATATATACAGATATATTCTAGTCAAAAGAGAAAGATAGCTGTTTTTGCAGCTCCTGAGAAGCTACCTGCATATTAATTAGCTCTTTAAAGTCGGGGTTTTGGAGTTTGCTCCTCCCTCTTTCTCGGGAGGTCCACACCTCAAACATTTCAGAAAGATGAGAATCTGATATGATCCCAAGGCAGAGAGACAGCTTTCATTTCTTGTCTGATTCCTTCACCCGTGTGCTTTCCTCACCTGTGTGTCCCTTGTGTCCATCCTCAATGGAAGTGGGGAATGGTGGTTTGGGATTATGCTGTAAATATCCTCAGGGACCACTTGACAGTCTTTCCCAAGAGATCTACTAATCTTAGTATCACAAATAAGACTTATCTGTGAATTGTCTATAAGCATCAGTGTTTCTTTCAATAGGTGTATCCCAACTGAGTGGTATACTTTGGTAATTCTACATGTGCATGTTGGGCAAGAATTAACCTTTGGGCTCCTACAGACTATTATGCTTGCTCTGAGAAATGATTTCTGCAAATTGTTGCAACAGTCATATTGCAGTCACTCTGAGTCCAAGACTGGCAAATATTTTTCTATTGTTCTTCACATAAAAAGTTGTTCTCAATAATTTTATTTGTGTAATGTATTTTCCTACTTTTAAATTAGCGTGCAATTTTTCTCATTGATTTTGATCGGTTTCCATCTGACCACATTTCCAATTTTCCGTGATCACTCAGAATTTAGAACGTATTTCCCAAGGCAGAGTAGAAAAGTTTTGGCCCCTAGGTATTGATGACTAGGCTTGTATTCAATCATTCATCCTACTAATGAAGTTATGAAATGATACTGAATCAGAAGTGTTCAATTTTCTAAATGTAATCATGTATATTTGCAATCTAACACCACACTGCTCTGTGAAACCCTTTAATAAAACAGTTGTGATGTAATTGTTAAGTCTACTTTTGGAATCTGTATAGATAGCACCATGATAAACATGTAACTGTTATTGCTCAATACTGTTGAAGGAAGAAGGGAAGGAGGGAAGGAAGGGAGGGAGAAAAGAAGGAGGGAAGGAAGGAAGGGGCCATTTACTCATATGTAGATGAGTACTAAGTGAAGCTATCTTGAAGTCCTTGCAAAAGTACTTTAAAAAATAATTAAGACCTTATTTTTTATTCCTTTGCAGGAAAACACTAAGTGAAGATACACAATATTTCACTTACACAAACTACTTACGAATATTTTATGTTATACAAACAAATGATATATCAGAAAATAACCCTCTGCTCTGGGGAGTAGGGGGGAACAGAAAAAACTGGATTTTTTTCAAAAGAAAAGCTCAAGGGTTAAAATTGTGCTTTTATGGATTATTGTGTTTAGATTAAAAGTAAACACTGATGGAAATTTTTTTATGAGTGCTTCTTTACACTCACATCATTTACTATTTCCATTTAAGTGGATTATGCAGGTGTTCTTAAAGCTAACACATCATCAATTTTTTAAAAATTTCTTGGGATTCTTTTATTTTATAGATTATTTAGGATTAAAAAAATTTTGTTTTATAGCTCATCTATGAAGCTGAATTAAGCTGTAATTGCTGTGTCACATGGAAGTCTATCCCTGTCAGTAAAATTTAAATAAAAAGATAAGATTTTTATTTGCAGTGACTTTTGTTTATTAAGATTGTAGAAATAGAGTCAAACCTCATGATACAGTGGTGTATTATTATGTGGATGTGGCCAAAGAAGAATTTTATTTGATAAATTGATTTCACAATTTAGAAAGTTTGTTTGTTCCTCTCCCCAACATGAGCATCTTGGTAGGGTTCCACCATAAATATATGTGAGTCTGTATTTAGATTTTTCAAAATGAAGGGTTTAAATATAACCTTGCAGATCTTTGACTTGTTATTATATCATTTACTGCCCAATTCTCTTGCCACTTGACTCAATCACTGAGCTTTCAGTACTATTTAGCAAACTAAACATTCAGCTCTATGGGCTTCTTTGCCAATTGTGGTGACTCTACAGTATTTAGAGAATCTTTGGTACTGTAGGTGACTCATCTCTGGGTTTCCAGTGCAACTTGTACACGTCTCCATCATAGCTCCTCTCAGACTGTGCTGGAACTGTGGCTACCGGTTTGTCTCTTGCCCCTTTGGAGCCAGTGATTAGTTTCTCCATTTCTATATCCCTTATACCTTAGACTATTCCTGGCATAGAGGAGGCACTCAATAAGTATTTATCAAATGAAATATAACTTATACTTTATGGGACATGCTAGAACTTTTCTCCTGTTCTCAGTGACCTCAGTTCTCATTATTTTATAAAGTATGAAGAGTATTCCCTCTCTCCTGAGCAGTTGAAGACACTAAATTATAATTACAGATGGAAGAAAACATTTCATGGCTATTAGTGGACACATTATTTGATGGTCTTTGTACCAGTTACTCTTTGCAAACTGGCATGCAGCATTTTTCATCAGTGTGCATCTTATGTACTGACAAGTCACTGTGATGACATTAGGAAGGTGATAGGGCTAGAAGAATGACTCAGCGATGAAACACAGACATTGCTATATTGGGTATTTATTGAGTAACTAGAGAAAGTCACAAATGGGTGAAATGGTTGCTTTTTACAGGCAGAGGTTACAATGATTTAATAATATGTTAGACTTGGATTATTGTATATTTTGTGGTCATAAAACAGGATGACCAAATTCATATCTGGGTACTTTTTGTTAGGTTATATCTAATAGTATAGCTGGAGATTTTTTTCTTTTATGCTTATATTACTGTCATTTTCATTTTGAAACTTGGCTTTAGACACTTGAAGAGTGAGACATAATTGAAGTGACCACCTTAACAAGCACAGCTGCCCATGACTGTGATGGATTTGTTGTGTCATATGAACGTGTGCTCCCCAAACACTGAACAATAATCTAGATAGTTTTCTCTGTTCATGAGTATAGAGAAACACAGATTGGACTTTTAATTTTTCTATTAATTAAATGCAGTTATACTTTACCAGTTCTATGTATTTTTTTCCTCTTCCTAGGAGTAACAGGAAAAGTAATATATGCATTTTGACCCAGAAATTCCACCTTAGGGGATCTCTTCTGCCGATATAAAGGTACCTATGCATAAAGGCTTATGATTAAGGAAGTCCTCTGGAGCATTGCTTGTAGTGGAGGCAAACTGCAAATATCCTGACTGTCCATCTATAGGGTAAAGTTTGAGTAAAATATGGTGCATCCATGCTATAGATCTATACATTTATAGACAAAATTTAAAAAAAGTCATATTGTATACCGTATCCTTCTCTTTCTTTTTTATTTAAGATATATCTTTGGAATCCCTTCAGATTAATGCATATAGCTGTTTATTTTTCTTTAATATGGATGTACCATATTCTATTCATTCATGAGGGTGATATTAGTGGGAGAGGATGGAGATTATTATTTTTCCTTATACATATCTTTGACTTATTATAATGAATGTATTGTTATTAAAAGTATCTAACAAAATTAAAACTATCATAGCAAATGTTCATTCAAAGAGGCTGGGTTAAAGACAAGATGTTTGGAACTAACTCTCTGAATATGATAAGTATTTAAGATAATTAAACAGTTTGAGGACATATTTCAGATGTGAACACAAATTAATGAGTATGCTTTCTGTTTTTAGTTTTCAGAAGCTAAATTCAAAGTTGTTTCTAAAAGAACAGTTTCATAGGCTTTTAGGTAAATACAGTTGCATTGGAATAACCATGTTTCCAGGATTAAGGAAAATAACAATTTGGCTATTTAAGTTCTGACATTTGAAAAAAAGTCAGTCTCAAAATTTTATGGTCACATTTACTGTGTATTTGCATATAAGGATGGATGTAGAGAGTGATCTTGGTATATGTGAATTGAGCATCAGAAAAAGGAGAATGAATCTAAACATGGACTATCGACCAGTAACAGCCACCGCTGAACAGCTAAAATTCGTTCTAACTTATTCTCTTCCATTCTTTATTCATTTTGTTAATACATCTTTTCACAGTCATTTTTTTAATACTTTGGCTGCATAGTCTTGTGATTTTTCACTATTCAGATGTCATTTTGAAAATCATATTTACATATTTTCCCTTGTCAGTCTGCCCTTGGGAGACAAGCATTTTAAGTGTTACAAGGAGGAGCTGTTACTATTACAGGGGATAAAAGGACTTGGTGGGAACAGTAGCCCCATACATGAGAAAAAAATGTTACACGGTTCCAGAAGCACTGTAACAAGAGTGGAGGGTACGTAAATGATCTTAGGTCACCAGATTAGTGCAGATAATAGAAGGAAGCATGTGAACCTAAGTTCACTCTATGGATGTAAACTGGGAAATACAGAGGAATCTGCAGCATGGTGTGCTAGGAGCAGAACAGGGCACAAATGTATCCTGTGACCTGGTTATCTACAGAACATTGGGACTGGGTCCAGCTACTTTGATCCTCTAGAGAAGCAAGGCCGCTTCCTCGTGTAAAGCTAATTTGGTAGAGTTCACGGGGAGTACAGAGTTGGGTCCTGAAGCAGGCTGCCCGAGTGACCTCACTGCAGGGCACACAAGGGCTCGGGTGCCTGCAGTTCTCCTAATCAGACATCCTTGATATTGCTTGTCTGGTGTTGTTTCTTCCTGAGATGCAATTTTCTCACTCCCAGAACAATTCTAAGGCTGATAATCCAAATAACACTAATAATACACTGTGTTCTGATAATTTAGGGGGTTCTCTTGCTGTCTCTGATCTCAGGATATAAGCAGGAATCCTCGTTCAAACAACAGTCCTCTGTCCCTCCCCACAGATGGTACCGTGGTTGGAAATCTTTACAGCATTCCAGAGGAACCATTGTGTCTTGGATGTATCATTAAACCAAGGCCCAGGAGCTATTGGAACATATTACCTTAAAGGCCTGCCTTACGCTGCCTTGGCACTTGCCAAAATGGTCTTCACGCTGAGAGTCCCAGAGTGTGCCTTATGAAGTAATAACTTACGTTACCAACAGCCGTTATGACCTCAGTGAGAGATTCATGCACCCAAGAGCAGCTACATGTTACTGTCAGTTAATTAGTGTGGGTATTCATTAAAAGTGGGAGTGAGAGCCCGGAAACGATCCATTACTCATTGAGAATGGAGTCCTGGCACAGCATAAAAGCCCTCCAAGTAACCACTGAAAGCAAGAACTAGGAATCAGAATAGAGATCAACGAACTGGTTACTTGGTTATAGTTCTTTACAACACGAATGCATACTCACAAAAAAACACACACACTCCTACACTGAGCCCTCACTTGCACATTCACATGTGCGTTTCCATTAGCTCTGATAGTTCATGCTGTGGGTTGAATTGTGTCCCCACCACAAAAAGATATGTTGAAGTCTTAACTCTCAATGTTTGTGAATGGGCACTTATTTGGAAATACTGTAGGGTCTTTGCAGATGTAGAGTTAAGATGAGGTCATACTCGAATTGAGTGGGCCCTAATCCAATATGACTAGTGTCCTTATAAAAAGAGAAAACAGAGACCTAGGGAGGAAAATATCATGAAGACACAGAGACATACAGACACAGAGGCAGAGAACGGAGTTAGGCTGCCACAAGCCAAGGAATGCCTGGGGCTACAAGAGGCAAGGAAGGATCCTGCCCTAGAGGATTTGGAGGAATCATGGCCCTGCCAACACCTTAATTTCAGACTTCTAGTGTCCAGAATTGTGAGACAAATTTGTTGTTTTAAATCGCCAGTTTGTGGTATTTTGTTATGAAAACCCTAGGAAACTAGTATAGTTTATTTCTAGGAAATGGACACGCTCACACTTATGGCACTTCATGTTATGCATCTTCTGATACATTTTCATACTCGTGTTATGTCTCACTTAAAACAATTCAAACTTAAACATAATAAACTCAGCCATTCCTACTCCAATCAATTCATGTCAGGCCATCCTGTTTGGAATAAAATGAAAGATGAGTCAGAATTGTAAGGTGGGCAACTGCTACTTTGTGCTCTGCTTTGGAAGTAAGGAAAACATACCCCTTTATCATTTTTCAACTCAGGAAACAGTTGTGATATAATTATAATAAAAATCTTTCTTTAGGATATATTTGTTCCATGACTAATCTAGTTTTGGAATCCCAATAAACTTGCCCATAAAGGAAGAAGTCATTTGAGGAGCTTTTAATGGGGTAATTTTTAACCAATTTGAAATTCTGACGGAAAAATGTGAATGTTCACAGTAAATTTAAAATATACGATTTTCCTGTCTTTCCTGTTTTTTGTTTTTGTTTTTACTAAGTCTTAAATAAAAAAAGCTTTCCAAATGGACATTTATTTTGCTTCTTTAAAACAATCTGTACAATTTGCCTTCATACCTACTTACACTTGCAATGGTCACGTTAGCTTATATTTGTGTGTTAGATTCTATGGCAAGTATAAATAATACAAGTTGGTTCTTTTTTTTTTTTTTTTTTTTGCGGTACGCGGGCCTCTCACTGTTGTGGCCTCTCCCGTTGCGGAGCACAGGGTCCGGACGTGCAGGCTCAGCGGCCATGGCTAACGGGCCCAGCCGCTCCGCAGCATGTGGGATCTTCCCAGACTGGGGCACAAACCCACGTCCCCTGCATCGGCAGGCGGACTCCCAACCACTGCGCCACCAGGGAAACCCTACAAGGTGGTTCTTGACATCAGAGTGTTCATAGGCTATAACCAGTGTTCCCCAATTTACACCTCCTGCTCATACTTCTTCTTTTAGCTCCTTACTCCTTTATTTTACTTTTTGGCCGCACCTCACAGCATGCTGGATCTTTCTTTTTTTTTTTTTTTTAGTAAATGTATTTTCTTTCTTTCTTTCTTTCTTTCTTTCTTTCTTTCTTTCTTTCTTTATGGCTGCGTTGGGTCTTCATTGCCGCGTGGGCTTTCTCTAGTTGCAGTGAACGGAGGCTACTCTGCATTGTGGTGTGAGGGCTTCTCATTGCGGTGGCTTCTCTTGTTGCAGAGCACGGGCTCTAGGCACGCAGGCTTCAGTAGTTGTGGCTTGCAGGCTCTAGAGCGCAGGCTCAGTAGTTATGACACACAGGCTTAGTTGCTCCGCGGCATGTGGGATCTTCCTGGACCAGGGCTTGAACACATTCCCCTGCATTGGCAGGCGGATTGCCAACCACTGTGCCACCAGGGAAGTCCGGTATGTGGGAATCTTAGTTCCCCAACCTGGGATCTTAATCCCAGACCTGGGATTGAACCCACGTCCCCTGTAGTGGAAGCATCTAGTCTTAACTTCTGGACTGCCAGGGGAGTCCCTGGGCTCCCTACTCCTAATTCCAACTGTCTACTTCCACATCTCCACTTAGATATCTTAAAGGCATTCAGACTCAACATACAGAAAACCAAACTTCTGTGTTTTTTTGCCACTTTAATTCTCTTTCATACGCTCTTTCTCCATAAGCAGTGCCACCATACATACAAGTACGCACGCAAGTCAAAAACCTAAGCTTCAGGCCTAATGTCACCATCTTTCCCCACCCTCCATCACTCTACCTTTACTGAATTGAACACCACCATTTATTTTACCTCCTTATTGTCTCTGGACTTGTCCCAATTTCTCATTCTCCTCCACCACTTGTTTAGACCATGCTCCCATGATCTTTCCTCTAGATTACTGCAGCAACATCCCAATGGCAGGAAGGATAACAGCCACACTGCCCACACCTCAGCCTCTCCTTTACACTGCAGGCAAAGGGATATTTTTAGAAGGCACATCTTAAGATGGCGTCTGCCTGCTTAAATGCACAGTGGTTTCCCAAAGCTTTCATAGTAAAGCTGGGGATCCTTAACTTGGTCTAGAAGCTCTGCATACCTCTCTCAGTCTGAGTTCACACTGCTCTCCTCTGTCCTTGCACGCTGAACAGGGTCCCTTCTTATGCTGTAACAAATGCTCCGTGTTCCTCCCAACTCCAGGTCTCTACACCTGTTGTTTCTTCTGTCTCCTCCCCCAATTCTTCCTGTTAATTACCACTCATCATTCAGGATTCTGCTCAAACAACACTCTTTCAGGCAAGTCTCTTCTGATATCATAGAACAGATCAGGGCTCCTGAGAGTATGTTTATTGATTCTCTCATTCATTCAACAGTTATCGAGCATCGGAGCATGCCAGGCACTCTTCTTGGTACGTGAGCTATATCACTGGACCTGAAGACAAGACCTCTGCTCACATGAGCTTATGATATAATTGGAGGAAGAAATAATGCACAAATAAATGAACAAGGAGCCACCGGGAGGTGATAAGCTCAATGATAGAAATAGTGGGTGAAGCATTAGACCTCTCTGAGAAGGTGACATCTAAACTTAGATCTGAGTGTCAAGAAGGAGCCTATGGTATGAAATTCCAAGGGAAGAACATTTCCAGTAGAGGTTCTACTGGTGGAAGGAAGGCTCTAGAGAGTAGAAAGATGGTAGAATGCAAAAGTGAAGGGGATTAGGCTCTGTAGAAGAGATCTCCAGGGGCAGGATTCTGCAGGTCAGGGTAAGGTATTTGAATTATATTCAAAGTACAATGAGAAGGTACTAAAGTGCTTTAAGCAGAGAAAGGATTTGCCCTTATTACATATCCAAAAGATCACTCTGGCTGCTGTGTGTGAAGGATTTTAGGTGTCCAAGTGTCTAAGTACAGCTATCAGACAGGGGCTACTGCAGTAGGCCAGGTGGCTTGGACTGGGAGAGCAGCCATGGGGTTGGAGGAAGACAGACAAATAGAGGATGTCAGCTGGAAGTAGAAATAAGAAAAATTGCTGTCAGATTGGATATAGGAGATAAAGGGAAAAGAAGACTCAGGGATGATTTCTTTATTGAGCAACTAGGTGAATGGTGGTAGCGATTATAGAGATAGGGGATGCTGAGTAAGAGCAGGTTTGGAGATGAGGAAAGCAAGAGCTCTGTTTTAGGCATGTCAAATTTGAGATATAGGTTAGATGGCCAACTGGATGTATCAGGTAGGCTGTGACTTCTAAGAATCTGGAATCCCAGTGACAGGTGATGTCTGGAGTCACAAATTGGAAAACCATCAGCCTATAGATACTATTAAAGCCATAAGCCTAGAAAGAACAGTGAAGAGGGACCAAGATTGAGCCTTGGGACATTCAGGGTGGAGTTGAGGACAAGGGACTAGGAAAGAATGCTAAAAGGAGCAGCCAGTGAAAGAGGACAAACAAAGGGTGTACTGTCAAGACGGCCAAGAGTAAAAATGATCCCATTAATTTAATTCTGCATAGGGTGTTCTGTTACTGTTACACGTTCAGCAAAAAAAAAAAAATTCTAAACAACCCTTCTTTAATATATTTGACAAAAATATGAATCCTGTTTCAGCTATCAAAATTAAGTTTATTTCTCCTACCAAGAGGAGAAATCTCTCCCTTTGAGTATCAAATCTCATTCTTATTATTAAAAGCACATAGTATTAGATTTTCCCCTGGCTCCCAGCCTGAGTTCTGGTTAATTCTTTCCTCTTTTCTTTTTAGATTTCAAACACTGATCAGGTAAAAGGTGACTTTAAAACATCTGAAAATAACTAATTTATGTCTGAGGATCACGGTCAAATATATTCACAACAACATGTGGACACATCAAACGTGGAAAGTAGAAGCTGGGATACCCAGTATGTAGTTGATAATTTTCTACCTTTCCACTGAATATGTATGTGTCTATAGTTTAAAAAGCCCAGGAATCTTCAAAAGAAATGAAATTTGGGAGAGCAGGGAGCAAGGGGAGATAATTAAAAGATAAATAATTTGTGTTATCAAGGCGTTTTCAACCCTGGGGTATGTGTTTTGCACGAACTGGTGTGTGTGTGTCAAGCTGCAGCACGCTCATCTGGGGTAGCAGAGGTTTGCCTCAAAACATTCATCAAAACACAGGCTGCATTCCATTTCCACAGCCCGATATCAAGATTGCCCAGAATTACATCTTTAGGCCATTAGACATCTAATGCAAAGCCATCAAGGCTTTCAGCTTTCCCCGGGGACCCCTTGAGAGGCATTTCTGCCGAGAGCCGGCAACTCAGACCCGATGTCTGTCAGGAACGAACCGTGGTACAAGCTTCAGGGAGGGCTTCCGTTGTCAAAACAATAATAGCTGTAATTTTCTCTCCCTCTATTTACAGGAAACAAACTCTTCCTTCCTGTCCTCTATTTTCTGTAGCAGAAAATAGACAAGCCTAGCAGATGTCCAGGGCTGGCGGAGGAGTACGTTGGGCTGCAGCTTCCTTGGAGAGAAAACAAGCGCTCAATGGAGACTCACGGGTGGGGCGTGAGGGGTGAGGGGTGAAGGGGAGGCGGGGGGCAGGAAGGTGGTGCAGTATTACATCCTGATTCCTAATGCGGGCAGCACCCCTTGGCTTCTTCCTCTCCCTCCATCTGCCTTTGTCTCTTTCCAGTTCTTTCCTACCACTGCGAGACCTATGAACTAAATATGGCCACGGAAATCTCCAACAGTCGCAGTATTTTTATTTTTATTTTATTTTATTTTTTTCAGTCACAGTATTTTTAAACTCATGTGGCCTCCTGTTTGCAGTCTCATGTGACCCACACGAACTAGATCCCAAGAGTTTCTCATGGGAATCCAGGATGCTTTGCTGGCTGGGGTTGCTTGTGTTTTGGGCCCCTGTTAATGTAGCCCTTGGGGTTTCATTTCACATCTTCAAGACTTGGGAAGCAGCAGACCCTGTGGATGCACCAAGAATGTGCCAGG
Source organism: Mesoplodon mirus (assembly GCF_964341445.2). Lineage (NCBI taxonomy): Eukaryota > Metazoa > Chordata > Mammalia > Artiodactyla > Ziphiidae > Mesoplodon > Mesoplodon mirus. The sequence goes on along the minus strand of NC_138986.1, from coordinate 36,656,217 downwards.
GAGACTGTCTTCACGGTGCCTCGCAAGGACGGCCACCCCTGGGCCTGTGAAGAATTGCTGGCTGCGTGGATCGGCCAGCTCAGGCCAAGGGCTGAACTGCAGGGCATCGTAATACAAACTTGGGCACTAGCAAGAAAGATTTAGCTCTCCCAAGTTTCTAAGGGCCCTTTCATGTGGGAGTCCTTGTTGTCGCCATGTTTTGTTTGGCTGTCCTTGTGTATTACCCAGCTTTATTCAAGATATTCTGTAAACATGTGCCCCCATCCCTTCCCTTCAGCATTGCTCTTCCCAGTAACTGGTTATTTCTCTTTCCGATGCTCTTGCTGAGGTTCTTTTCTCCACTGAAAAAAATGTTTCAAAATGTCCTGGAATAGAAAATATTTTCTTTTATTTGAGAAATATCTTTATTTTCAAGTAATTTCTTCACAAGAATTAAAGCTCATTTGAGGTTAAAATGAAAATAGGGGGACCACTCACATATTTACTGAGAAAAATTACCTTTAAAAAACAAGAATAGAGGGGGCTTCCCTGGTGGCGCAGTGGTTGGGAATCCGCCTGCCAATGCAGGGGACATGGGTTCGAGCCCCAGTCCGGGAAGATCCTACATGCTGCGGAGCAACTAAGCCCGTGCACCACAACTACTGAGCCTGTGCTCTAGAGCCCACGCGGCACAACTACTGAGCTCGCATGCCACAACTACTGAAGCCCGTGCACCTAGAGCCTGTGCTCCGCAACAAGAGAGGCCACTGCAGTGAGAAGCCCGTGCACCGCAAAGAAGAGTAGCCCCCGCTCGCCGCAACTAGAGAAAGCCCGCGCACAGCAACGAAGACCCAACACAGCCAAAAATAAAAAAATAAAATGAATAAATTTATTTAAAAAAACAATAATAGAAAAATGAAATTGTCACTGGGTGTAGTTTCTTGCAGGAATACTGAGTGTAGTTAGTTGTCTAAGTTATGCATGATGTAACTCTAGGTGTCACCATTCACACTATCGATTTAATTTAATATCATGATTTCCTAGCAAGTGTCAGTGAAGTTTGTGGAAGGAGGGGTGCTTTTTGTTCGTTTGTTTGTTTTGTACAAAGGGACCATAATGGACCAGCAGTATCCTCTTTTTTTCATATTGCACTTTACCTATTATAATCATTACTATTTACCAAGGACTAGCAGACATTAGTTTAAGTATATATTATGCTGGTAATCTAGCTCTGGGGAAAAAAAGCCCTGAACTGCAGTGTTTGTCGATTTCCATAGTGTAAATATTTCCTCCACAGCATAGTTCAAGCTGCCAAAGTTCTTGAAAGTGAATATGGAACAGATAAATGATCACAATTGGCTTTCCTGAGCCAGTACAAGTCAGCTCCAGGATACCGATGGTACTAAGTATTAACTGGTACTAACTGCTTTGAGTATTAACAAGTGTTAGTAACTCTATCGAGAGTGATACTATTATCACACACTCTCATACCGATAAGGAAACTGAGGCATGGGGAAGTTATGTTCCTTTGCCAAAAGTGACAAAACCGGTAAGCAGTGGAGCCAGGCTTTGAGCCCAGGCAGCCTAACACCGGAGTCCCTACACTTAACCCCTGTACCATTCTGCAGGCAGTTGTGTGGGTGTCCAGTAAATGATTTCTGAATAATGAAATATTGATTTCAAGAAGTTTATACTCCTTTAGGTATTGTATCAGTCAGAGTTCCACCAGAGAAAGAACCAGTACTATATATGTATATACATATGTTAAGAGATTTATTGCAGTGAATTGGCTTACGTGATTGTGAGGGCTGGATAGGCAAGTCAGGAATCTGCAGGGCAGGTCATCAGGAAGGGCAGGCTAGAAACTCTGGGGCAGGAGCTGACACTGTAGTCCACAGGTAGACTGTCTTCCTCAGGGAAACATCAGTTCTTCTTTTAAGGCCTTGCAAATGGTTGGATCAGAACCACTCAGATTATCTAGGATAATCTTCCTTACGTAAAGCAAACTGATTATAGACTTTAATCACACCAAAAAAAAAATCTTCACAGCAATGTCTATGTGTTTGATTGAGTAACTGGGGACTACGGCCTAGCTAAATTGACACATAAGGTATTATGACTTGAATTGTGTTCCCTCCATAAGTAAGGTTGAAGTTCTAACCCATGGTATCTGTGAAAGTGACCTTACTCGGAAACAGCATCTTTGCAGATGTGATCAAGTTAAGATGAGGTCATACTGGAGTAGGGTGACCTTTAATTGGATATGACTGGTATCCTTATAAGAAGGGGATGGAAGTTGGACACAGACACGCAGGAAGAATGCCATATGGCAATGGAGTCAGAGATTGGAGTGATGTATTTACAAGCCAAGGAACGTCAAGGATTACTGGAAACCAGAAGTTAGGAAGAAGCAAAGAAGGATCCTTCACTGGCACCTTCAGCAAGAGCATGGCCCTGCCAACACCTTGATTTTGAACTTCTAACCTCCAGAACTGTGAGACAATGAAGTTCTGTTGTTTTAAAACAGTTTGTGGTATTTTTTATGGCAGCCCAAGGAAACTAAGCAGAGAATCTTAAACATAACACTAAATCATAATAAATTTAAATAATGTCTACTTCACCAACATTTAAAACTTCACTTCCATTAAAAAAGTAGTACGTTTACCATGATTTTCTTGTGGTTTCCTCCACAGGCATCCTTGTGGATCCTTTCAAGTTTGGTGAGTGTCTATAAACTAATTTGAATAGCTTTTATTTAATTAAATATAGGCAGGAATTTATACACATTCCTATCAAAGCAATCACTTAAAATATTTTACTAAAGCCAGTGTGATTGATATTGTAAAAGCATCTTTTGTAGTGCATTGAAGTAAATATTTATGGATGAATGGGGAATACATTCATTTATTGCTTTCAGGGACAGATATTCATTCTTTGGATTTCTATTAGTGTTAACAATTCTTTTTAAGACTAAATAGGATTTTGGGGAATAGTTACAATCAGTGTCAGATGCGATGGAAAACTAAAATAGGTTTGATTACTTTTTGCCTGTAGCCTATAAACTGTCTTCCCAAACAGAAGAACCAAGAATATTTTCAGCAATCTCAGAGTAGCACTAGAATAAATTTTAGAAATGTCTCACAAGGTGACAGCTTTGAAAGTCAACAGCTCTTTTGATATGTAAATTTAGCATAGCAGTTTGTGCTTTTTTTTTTTCAGTTCATCCTGTAATTTTATAATCACATCTGTAATGTCATTGCAGCAGGCCAAATGAATTATCAGACTATTTGATGTAATCCAGTTAAAGACTTTTTACCTAGAGAGTTCTATATGGTTGTGCAAGACTGAATTAGACTAATTCCAAATCTCCAGATTCATTCACACACAGACGTTAATTGTAACATTGGAATTCTTTCCGTGTATATAGCAACTGAATTTCCATCCTATATATTTGAGGCCTTCCACTATATATAATCAGCTTTACTGAGTACTTGCTGCTATCATCCCTATTTATTACATATGACAAATAAGCACAGCTAGGTGAAATAAATTTCCCTGATCACACAGCTAGTAAGTGGCAGATCTAGGATTTGATCCTAGGCAGTCTGACTACAGAGCCTGTTCTTTTAACCTTCTTGGTATGTGAATAGCATGAAAATCACATTCAGCAAAATTTAAAACACTGCATGTGTTCGTTTAAAAATAGTTTTCAGGGGCTTCCCTGGTGGCACAGTGGTTGAGAGTCCCACCTGCCGATGCAGGGGACACGGGTTCGTGCCCCCATCTGGGAGGATCCCACATGCCGCGGAGTGGCTGGGCCCGTGAGCCATGGCCGCTGAGCCTGCGCGTCCGGAGCCTGTGCTCTGCAGTGGGAGAGGCCACAACAGTAAGAGGCCCGCGAACCACAAAAAAAAAAAAAAAAAAAAAAATAGTTTTCAGCTGTTAGCCTTAAACCTGTAATGGTTATGGAGACATTAGTTGGTGAGTAAAGTGTATATGTAAGTTGGAAAAAGTGAAAACAGCTTCACATACTCCTCAATATTTCATCTTAACTGAGTGCCTAGTAGGTGCTGCCTGCAACTACAGTAATACATTGGATCAAGGCCAAGTGCAGCAGCAAACTGCTAGGTCATATTCTGAAGAGGTGCTACCACCTACGGAGGCTCCTGGATGGGATAATTTCAGGGCACAAAATACCTCTATAGGCGGCAATGCAGGGCCCTGTAGGCTTAGTCTGTGTGGATGGCACCTGGGTACCCTTTCTCCAGCTAAGTCTTCTTGGACTCGTGACTCATTCACTGTGTCCAGAAGGCAGTTAGTTAAGCTGCAGGACTACTGAAGAAATGGTTACTTTATATATTGAGATACGTTGTGGTCACAGACATGATCTGGTAATCATTTCTGTTTGTATGTTTCTTTGATTCGGGAGATCGGGTTATCAAACATTTTATTTCAGAAAAGGAGGGGTAAAAGAAAGCCATGGCAAAAATCTACAATCTGTCTTATTTTTAGGATATTAGACATTTAGCTGACTCTCCGTATTTGATTCCTCATTATCTTATTTGCTTCAGAAACATACCACAGCACAGGGATGATACTAGAAACACTTGGACATATTTCAAATTGAATTATCATCATTCCTTTTATTTGAATACACCATGAGAAAATTGAGCTCCAAAATGCTCCTCCTGGGTATGTCTTGACAAAGGGCATTCTTGTTTCCCTGCAGCCAAGAGGCCTGTGAGAAAGGGCAAGAAGTGTCTGCTCTATTTTCAGGAGGACTCCACTGCAAGAGTGGGTTTTCTCATGGCTGTCAGTTGACAAGGGAATTCCATGGGTCAAGCCTATAGTTAAATCAATTGCGTGCCTATATGGGAAAAACTCCGGCTTATCAAAATTTCCAGTGTAAATGCAGGAGTCTGGACTCTCTCACATACTTCAGGTATTCAAATTATTTGAAAATGTATTTTAAGATTATGTCCACTAAATCTTTTGAGCCCTGCTAAGAATAAATCAACTGCGTGCCTTTCTAAGACACTAAAAAATTAGTTACCACCCAGCCTGCATCTCTACCTGTTGTGGTCCATGCCTTTTAGATCCACAGTCCTTCTTCCAAATGTGACTTTCAGCTCCCATACTTAGAATGAAGGCAATTCCTGGACTGCTGCTGGGTGACATGATCCTATGGTGTTGAAATGTCCTGTTTCGTGACCAAATTTCCATTTTGTCTTAGAGTGATCAACTTGCAATTTTAAAGTTATTTAAAAGTTATTTAAAAGAAGATAACTGCTTGGGCTGAATTAACTGGCTTATTTAATCCAATCACGCTTTTGAATAATCTAGTGTCGATTTAATCCAGTTAACCCCTCATAAACTGTCTACTGAATAATCACGTATCTTAGTCTGAGAAACTCTCACTTTTTTCCCTACAGGAGCCCATTGCTCTAGATAAATCCATTAATCGATGGGCATCAAACATGATAGTGATCATCTGGTCTCTGTGCATTACCCAAATTTAAACTGCTATCTGTCCCCCATTTCCCTGTGCAGTGAGTGAATTAAGGAACCAAAGGCTCCAACTCTCCATCACTGAGGTGTGCTAAACTTTGTTAAGAATTTTTATTGTAGGATGTGTGTAGGTTAGGATTAAGTTCTGCTGCTAATACCAGAGAGCCATCTAGAATGGACTGAACAGTTTAAGGGTCCATTAATTTACATTTTAAAAGTCCAGCGGTATTTGGTACAAGGCTGGTGGGGTTACCCTATAAAATATATGAGGGCACCAGGCTCCTTTTCTTCTGCTGCTTTGCCCTCCATTCTCAGGGTCATAAGAGGGCTGATAAAGTTACAGCCATTCACTTCACATTAGAGGAAACAATAAGCAGAGAAGGGGTGCACCTCCCTTCTAAAGAGCCTTCTGTAAGTACTCTAGAGATTTCTACCTCCATCTCATTACCCTGAATATGGCCACATGGTCATGCCAAGGAGGCTGGGAAATGCAGTTTTTCAGCTGAACACACTCAGGGTTCTGTTATAAATGAAAAAGGGGGAAACAGATATTAGAGGCAATGAACAGTTCCTGCCATAGTTAATATTAAAACTGATGTTATAGAAGAAAAATTTCTCACTCATTCAAGATTCAGTAAGCAAATATTTATTGATTAATACACTGACCTAGGCACTGAGGATTCAAAGATCAAAATGACACACTTCCTGCCTTCAGGATACCACAGTTTAATGGAGAAGATATTCCTGTTCGTGTTCACAGGTGATCACATAACAGAAGTAGCTATAGCTTTCTATGAGAACAACTAGGCTAAGCTCCCTACTCAGGCAAGGGAGAGGGAAAGGAAGAAGGCTTTATGGAAGCCATAAAAGAAAACATTCGGAAAGGAAGACGTAATCTTCAGTGACAACATGTTGGGCCGAGGTCAAATAAGATAAGGACAGAAAATATGTTCATCAGGCTTATTAACAAAGGAGGTCTTTAGTGAGCTGAGGGAACACTATTTCAGAGGAGTGGAGGGAAGAAAATCCAGTGAGGTAGGGAGTAAATTGTTAATGATGAAATAGAGAGAGAAAATATGCAAAACTATTTAAGAAACTTAGCTATAAAGGGGAAAAGAGGGGAAAATGGTAGCAAAGAGTTCTAGGGTACAGAGAGGTTTTTTAAGGATAGGAAAACATAAGGGTATTTTAATACTAGCAAGAAAGTACAAAGATAGATAGATAGATAGATAGATACATAGATAGATACATAGATAGATACATAGAGAGAGAGAGAGAATGGGATCTTATTATCTCAAATGGTGGAAAGTAAAATCTAATGCCAAGGCAGGTGATATATAAGAAGATGGTCATATAACTGAGGAACATGTCTGGAGAAGATCTCTACATTTTCTGTGAAGTAGAATTCACAGTGTTGAGATATGGATTGAGAGTCAAGGAGAAGAATGGTACCTTTTAAAATAGCTATTACTGGCAATGAGAACAACAGGGATGGGTGAGGGGAGAGAAGGAGGAAGAGTGGGACACACTGTGAAAGTCCCTTCCCCCACCTTTCCAGCCATCCAGATCCCCACCACAGAGGCAATTACTCTTATTCCTTTCTCACTTATTTTTCCAGAGTATTCTACAGCAATACTAGCAAATATCTATATTTAGCCCTCCCCCCTTTTTACACAATCATACATACTGTACACAATATTCACCCTGCTTTGGATAACTTAAATATACATAGGTGTCCTACTATTCCCAAATCTCTGATCCATCATTAATTCCTTTTCATTTGCTCACAAACAAGATGACCACGTTTCAGAGATGTTAATTGTCTTGCTCAAGATCCACAGCTGATAAGTAGCAAAACAGGAAAATGGATTCCAGAATCCAATATGGATCTGGTATTTTTTTTTTTTTTTTGCGGTACGCGGGCCTCTCACTGTTGTGGCCTCTCCCATTGCGGAGCACAGGCTCCGGATGTGCAGGCTCAGAGGCCATGGCTCACGGGCCTAGCCGCTCAGCGGCATATGGGATCTTCCCGGACCGGGGCACGAACCCGTGTTGCCTGCATCGGCAGGCGGACTCTCAACCACTGCGCCACTAGGGAAGCCCTGGATCTGGTATTAAACTTGCAACTGTTCTCCCAACAAGAAATTAAATCAAAAAAAAAAAAAAAGGTTGGAAATTTAACATCAAAATGAATGACATGAATGCTCCAACTATACTATAATCATCATGAAATGTCCTAGTGTTGTGTTCTATTTCACTTTTAAAATTGTATGAAAGACCAATTGACAGCACAACCAGAAGATTCCAGTTGTGCATGGCTTTCAAAGCCACTTTGCTCTGTTCTTTGGAAAGGTAGCTTTCGTGTGCTCTTTCAGAATTTCTCCCTCCAGTTTAATCTGAGGCACAATGGCCCTGCCTGTCCATTTTTAGGTTACTTTCCCCCTCTAATTTATGTTTCATCCTTACTTAATTACCTACTCCAACTGACCAATTACTTTCTTCATTCAACCATAAGCTCTATCTCCTGAGTCTCTACACTTGGAACTGCCCCTAATGGTGTCTCATTTAAATAACTTCTTTATCTTTCAAAACTCATATCTGAAAATCAGATTAATTCATTGGTTCACTCATAAGTACCTACTAAGTGCCTGTTGTGACCCATCAAGTGTCAGCCCAGAAGATATGAGGGAACATAAGATAGGTGAGGGGTCTACCCTCAGGAACTTAGAGTCTAGTGTGGAACATAGACAATAAATAAATATATTAACTAGACATTGTTTTGGGTTCTATAAAATAAGTTAACTAGGTTCTGGAATGGACCATTACAGGAGTAACCCATTTTAGATTGTTAGAGAGAGATGGGATTTAAGTTGAAGACTCAGGGTAAGAAGGAGCCAACCCTATGAAGAACAAGGGAAAGAAAAGTAAGTATTACCCCTGAAGGAGGAAAGAGGCCTGGCCCTTCTGGGAACTGACAAAAGGCCATTGCTGGTGATGGGTGATGAGCAAGGGGACAGGTAAGAAGCACAAAAGGAAGAGGCTGGAGAGGTGAGGCAGGAACTTAATTCTAAGGATAATGGAGAATAATTTTAAAAGATTATGCAGGACAAAAGGGAGATGTTTTAAAACATCTGATTTTGTGTTTAAACAATAACTTTGGCTACTTTGTAAAGAATGGATCAGAGGAGACAAGTATGAAAAAAATGGAGGATCTGATGGAGGTTAGGGTAGTCTGTATACTAGACTATGGTGGTGTCAACTAGGAAGGTGGCCATGGAAGTGAGGTGGAATCAACAGGACTTGCTGGTGAATTTGGCAGGTGTCATTCTTGGTAACGGGGTTTCCATTCTTGGTAACTGGGTGGATGGGGGGCTGTAATTCACCTCCACAGATCCTTTGTAAGGATAACAAAGATGCCTTTTAAAGCAGACACAACCCCTTTGGTGCTCAGCTTGCTGGACAGATGTCACCTTTGACAAAGAAAGATGGCTCTTTACATCCAGGCAGAAGCAACTGAATGCATACAGTGTTTCAAGAAGAAGGTAGTGTTCAACTGTGTTAAACACTGTTGAAAAGGTGAGTTAGATGAGGCCAAAACAGCATTCGTTGGTTTTGACACCAAGGAGGTGATCAGTGACTTTTGCCAGCGTGGATTCAGAAGACTGGCTTAGGACAAAAGGCAGATAGAAGGAAGTAGAGGGCTTCCCTGGTGGCGCAGTGGTTGAGAGTCCGCCTGCCAATGCAGGGAACACAGGTTCGTGCCCCGGTCCGGGATGATCCCACATGCCGCGGAGCGGCTGGGCCCGTGAGCCATGGCCACTGAGCCTGCATGTCTGGAGCCTGTGCTCCGCAACGGGAGAGGCCACAATAGTGAGAGGCCTGCGTACCGAAAAAAAAAAAAAAAAAAAAGAAGGAAGTGGAAAGTAAATAGATGAGGAAAGGAGCTACCGTGGATGGAACACTCTAGAAATTTTTCTCTGCAGATAAGAGAAATGGGCAGTGGCTGAAAGCGTATGTAGAGCAACTTAAGGTGCTTCTTCTAAAGACTGGAGTTACCTTAGTAGTCTCAGTGCAATGGGGCTTATCCCACACTCCTTCCTCTGGGAAGCCTCACAGGACCGTCTGTGCCCAGGTTACACCCATGTTCTGTGTGCTCCCAATGCAAATTGAGCATGCATCCCCCTAGGATGTGCCACACTGGGCCGCAGTTGTTCTGAACATACCAGCATTTTCAGGCTTCTGACAGTCACGTGGGAGAAGTCCTTTCCTGGGCGTGGACAACAGGTTAGGTCCCCACTTGCTTGTCCTGAGCTCACCACATTCATAGATCATCTGTGATCATTTTTAGGGAACTCTCTATATTTAGTTCAAAAGATAAGAAGGTAAACAGCCTTTTGTTTAGAAGTAGACTACCTCCTCCCTCCCCAAACACACTCAATCTGATACTGAACTTACTGTGAAAAAGAAAAACATCCTCTTGGAAATTGCTCTTCAAAACAGAAAACACTGCTCTGGCTGGAAGGTGACATTGTTGGCGCACACGCTGCATTACATTCTATTGGAGATTTTCAATGTGCACAGGATGTGGTTGCGAGGAGCGAGCCCATCCCTGTAAAGACCTGAAAAAGTGTGTGTGTTTTTAACTCCAAGGACATCCAGAGTTTTCATTTCCTTGCTGGGTTTGTTCGCTCTGAGAGTGGGTCCATGTCCCTACTTTCTGTATGCTTGGTGCATCCCCCTTTCTCTTTCTCTCAGCAGCAGCAGAAGCAGCATCTTGGCAGGACTCTGTGAGGTTCACCCTGTCAGGAAACGAAGCACCCACACAGTCCTTGGCTTGTTTCTAAGGCAACGGGTCATAAGGACATAGGTGGCGTCTGGCTTCTTGCCAGCTGAGCGCACTCACCGTCAGAGTGTGCTGGGGGCCCAGGAGGGATTTCAGAAGGAAGGGCTGCCCATCAGTTCTGAGGAAATGGTACCAAACAAATAAACTGCTCCCGGGCCCCTGGTTCAGCCCATTGTGCTGAGTTAACCACTCCAACAGCTAATTCTTCTGTCCTCTTGCCATTGATTGGCAAGATTAACGCCAGAAGCAGCTGAGAGCAGATGTGGCCACAGAGGCAGCTCTGTGCTGGCAAGAGGGCGTCAGGGAGCTCCAAGTACCTCTCCATCCTCATGGCTTGAGTTACATGACTTCCTCCTCTGGGGCTACAGACAGGTCAGGAGGGATAAAATTATCAGCCCAGGAAAGAGAAGATTTTTATAGCTTCTGCTACTTTTACAAAAATAGATAAAAGGAAGGACTGTTTTTTCCACCCTTTGCAGCCTGTAAACTTCCTTAGCACTGTGCGTAACTTGCTCCTTCTTCCAGAAACAGGGAGGCCAGTGGGACACTCTGTGTTCAGGCTTTTGGGTGCCTTGTGTATGATGCTTACAAGGCAGAGCTCTCTCCAGTTTAGAGTGTTATTGCACTGCAGCACCCGCTTCCTCTCTCCTTTCCTTCCTTCCCTCCTTTCTGCCTTCTCTCCTTTCCCTTTTCTTTCTTTCAGCTTTATGACTTATAATTTGCATACCATAATTCACCTGTTTTAAGTATAAGTTACAGAGTTGTGCAACCATCACTACAATTCAATTTTAGAACATTTTTATCACCAGCCCCCAACACCTCTTTCTTTTATCAACCAATCCCCATTCCCAACTCCAGGAAACTATTAATCTACTTTCTGTCTCATGGATTTGCCTTTACTGAACATTTCATGTAAACGGAATCATACATACATTTTTTTGCTTGTTCGTGTCTGACTTCTTTCACCTAAGCTGCCCTTTTGAAGTTTTTTCTATGGTGTAGCCTATGTGAGTACTCTGTTTCGTTTTTTTTTTTTTTTTTTAATTACTGAATGGTATTCCACTGCATGGGCATACCACATTTTGTTTAACCATTCATCAGTTAATTGACTTTTGATTGATTTTACTTTTTGACTAATATGAAGAGTGCCATTACGCACATTTGCGTACAAGTATTTATGGGGAAATATGTTTTCATTTTTCCTGAGTCAATATCTAGGAGTGGAGTTGCTGGGTCATATGGTAAATTTGTGTTTAACATTTTAGAAACTGCCAAGCAGTTTTCCAAAATGTCTGCACAAATATATGTTTCCATCAGCAGTGGATGAGAATTATAATTTCTCCTCATGCTGACCAGCACTTGTTATTGTCTGTCTTTTGTATTATAGCCATCCTGGCAGGTGTGAAATGATACTGCAGCCTTTCTTATAAAAGCTGGATTTAGGAAACTGAGTTTTCCTGGTTGTCAAGGTATTATCTATGTTCTCCTAGCTTGGCGGGACACATTCTGAGATAAGGAGGCCAAACAAAATGAGGAGAAAATGATGACTAATAACACTGGCTAGATTTTTAAAAGAAAAATGTTCTAAAAAGAAGTATTCCTTTTATGGATCCTTTTATGGATCAATAGTAATGAAAAATTCATTATGTACTTTAATTCTCCTAAATAAAAAGAAGAATCATTTTGTCATATCTACCTTCTTGCTTGGCAAATATGCCAAGATTTAAGCAACGTCTGAAATGTAGAACTTTAACTTGTGGGATCTGATTCTATTTTGGGGGAGATGGTGTCAGAATTGAGTTGAATTATAGGACACCCAGCTGATGTTCAAAGCATTGCCTCATGGTATGAGGAACACTGTCCCCGCTGACACACACACTGGTTCCTGAACCCTTTTTAGGGCCACTTGGGTTTGCAGCATCTTCTGGTTATAATGCATTTTGAAGTAGGAGGTCTAGATTTTGTCTTATATCAGACTTCAAATAAACACATTAAGCCAAAAAGAGCATTTCTAGGGGAACTTCACACTTTGGAAGTATTGCTTGACTAGTTCATATGGAGGCATGTGTGTTTTTACTTTACTAGTATTAAATAAAATATAATAGCTGGTTCTACTTTGGGATTTAAGAAGATGTTTCTGCATATAGACCATATTATAAACCCCTGTTACTTGGGCTTCGTTAGTTCATTTGGCTCTGCATAGAGCTACTAAGCCCAATATTCCAATGTTAGCTGATCTCAGTACTTCCATGGCTACAGACTACACAAATGCGTACCCTTGGTTAGAAGTAGGTGTGGCGGGATGCATGCCAGGGTCAGCACTGGAAGGGGAGCTTGGGAAACAGATGTGACTGTTCCTTTGATGCTTTAAAATGTCCTTTATTTTACTCTAAGTAGGTTATTCATCAAAGAATAGTGTCAAAACACTACTGAGTACTTCATGGGCACTTAATGGATATTTTCAAGGCTGCATCAATTAAGCAGGCAACTAATCATTTTGCTCATCTTTCCTAGGGTATAGAAAGAGGAGATAGAAAGAGACAAGATATGTGGACAAATTGCCAGCAATGTATAATAAATTGCCCAAGACTGATACAAACAAGTGTTAGGTTTCTTGAGAAAGGAAACATAATTTTTTTCTCTGAGAAGTTGGGGAAGTATTCATGGTAAAAGGAATACTTGGTAAAGTTTCAATAGAGAGGTGAGAGGTGTCTTGGATAGGGCACATGGTACAGAGGCAGAAAAAAAAAACATTAGGTATTTTTAGGGAATTTTTGATGGATTATTTTGACAAAAGCAAAGAGTTTGAATAGAGAGGAGGCAAATAATGTTGGTAAATAAAGGTCTTGAATGTCCCACCAAGGAATTGCACATTTTGCTATAGAGAATAAGGAGTCATCTAATATCACTGGGAAGATGAGCATATGACAATATGGTAGCAGCGTGTGCCCTGGACTGAGAGTGAGAGACTGCAGATTCTGGCTAAGGTCCAAGAGGGGAAGAGAGATCATTGCCTAAGCTAGGACCATGTCTGTGAAAACATCAAGGAAAAGGCCACCACAGTGAAAGATGGTGCAAAGGCAGAAGGGAAAGGATTTCATAGCTGGCAGGATGTGCCAGGCAGGGTAGAGGGCAGTCAAGAGGATCTCAGATCTGCAAACCTAGATGAGATGGTAATTCGTTTAACCTAATAAGTAAGTTGAGCAGAGAAACCAGTGACAGGAGAGAAAATACCAAGTTCAGTTTTTGATGTGTCTTATTTTAAGGGACTAGAAGAGGAAATTTCAGCAGGCATTTGGAAATGCATTTGCCTGGTACAAATTAAGCATCTTTTTTTTTTTTTTTTTTTTTAATTAAATTTCCTTCACTCAGAACCCTTCCTTTCCCACCCAGGAGAAGTGAGCATGAGTCACACCGTGAAAAGCTCCTGCCTGGAGGAAACTCTGCAGATTCCACTTCTGCGGGGCCAACTGCTTCCTTGCAGTAGGACAAATGAGGTCGTTTGAAACTTCCCAAGACAATGCATTCGTCTCTGCCAGGTAGGAGGAAGACGGCCAGTCCCGAGGCCGGTGAAGTGTCTCCTGGCGCAGACGCTTTATCGTTTTCTCGCTCTCGTCGACATCCCTGCCGCTTTCCGGTCCCACGGGACAGCTCCAAGCCTCCCCCTCGGGGCCAAAAATATAAAAGCCCCCCTGCAAGGACAGCCAGCTTCATTCATGCCACCAACAGACACTCTTGTAGCAGGTGTTGTTAAAATTTCGGGGAGCTCCAACCACCACGCCGGGCCTCCTGGCTGCGCACGGTGGGCGATTGGGATGCGCGCTGAGCCAGGGTTGCCCAAGGACGGGGGGGCGGAGCCACCCCGCTGAGCGGCCGGCCTCTCCCACAGAACAATGCATCTGTCACCCAGTGAGTGATAGGGCAGCAAGGGCTGAAAGGGAGGCGCACGTCTGGCTAGTCTTCCCACCAGGCTGGCCTGTGTGCCTCGCACTGCTCTTGGGCAAAGAGCCAGCACCCGGGTCTTGGAAGGTTCTAGACAAGGATGTACCCAGTCAAGGAGGACCAACAGAAGAAAGGATCAGCCAGGGCTGCCTTCTGCCCTGACTCGAGCGAGGTCACTGCCTTCACCCCTCCAGGTCTTAGGTCTCCAGCTGCCCACAGCACCCCTTTCAGGAGAGGACGGAGAGCTGGAGGATTGATAAGCCTTCCGACCGCTACGGGGGAAGCCCGCCCGCGGTCACGCTGCCTGATGAGCGCTCAGGAATCCTGCTGTGGGCTATTCCTGGCTCCAGCCCTAACCCACTCTCTAATCCGAGGCAGTCCTATCGCTCGATTTCCCCTTTTCATCAATACTCAGATGCTTTCTAGGACATAAGCCAGAAATGAGGCAGCAAAATATCAGTGACTCCCAGCACCTGGCGCAAGGCGAGTGTTCTGAGTGATGGATTTTAAAGACCAAAATTCTGGTCATGACTTTCAGATGTGGCTATAAGCACACATACTGTATACACATTCATATATATTCTAATGTGATTATTTCACAAATAACATATATTTACTAATAAGCTATAGCCAGTCCTTCAGGATCTGGTCGAATGAATAAACAAGACACAAATAATTAATCAGAGCAATTCATTTAGTGATAGTCTTAAGATTATTTATGCTTTTAAACAAGGTCCCTCTAATCTTATTTCTGCTCTTATTTTGTTTAAGCATCCTCAGGTGCACTTCAATTCTCTCGAACCAAAGTCGACCTCACAAATCCTTTGTTACTGGGGTCGTGATTAGGTTACACAGAAGAAGCTAACCTTTATCAAGGCCACAAAATTGAGTTAGGGACAGAACTGGAATGGTCCACAGGGATCTGGATTTCCAATTCCGTATTTATTCGTGACCTGATTCCACAACTAGATTATAATTTTCTAGAAGGCAAGACTATGGCTTTTGTTTCTACTTCTTCTCAAAACTGAGAACTATGCCTGGCATACAACGGGTGCTGAATAACTATTTTTGTTGGGATTTCTCTAAAATTCCAGAAAGAAAAGGAGATGAACAAAAAGAAATAAGGACCTAGTTAACGTTACAAGGGGGAAAGAAACTCCATTACTCTATAAAATACAAATGCGGCTCAAAAAGAGGCAGGAAACACCTACATGTGGATAATAAGGTAGGAACTTTGGTTATACTGGCACCTGGTATAATTCTGAGAGACTTTCCATGGCCAGAAAAAAAAGTTGTGAGTGAGTACATATGAGCTGAGTTTTAAGAGAAAGGTAGTAGATGATGATTTTGGAAAAAATGTCTCAAAAAGAGAAAGAACTCCTGGCTTGATTTTGCAGTACCATTATTATAAGTAGGTCACAGATAAAAACGTCCTGTGTCCAGAGTATTCAGAAATCAAATGGTTGCCAGAACAGGCAAAGGACTGCAACATTGTAAGTCAGATGAGTGAGACTCTTGACGTTTTTAGTCAGGAAAAGATAACTGTGAAGGAAACATGTATTAGAAGAAGCCAAAGGCATTTGGCCAAAGAAATTTTTGGAGTGGAGAGAGCAAACATATCAAATTCCTGTGGACATGAAGGAAGCAAATATCTTGGTATGAGGTGAATAGTCACCAAAAAATACATCCCATCTGGTGAGGATGGGTAAAATCAGTATGGAGAACCAGAGAATGAAAAAGGGCATAAAAGGACGACCACATTAAAGTTCCCTCCAAATGACCACTGTAGATACAGGAGGGGAAGACCCAAAGGTAAAAGATAGTGAAGTGGGAGGGCGGGTAGAAGCTGGAGGACAGAAATTCAAAGAAGCAAGGTGCCACCACTGCATTCCCATCAGATGTTTCTTCTGAACAGGGACTCCCCGTGTACAACCTCATAATCCAGAGAGACTGAATTTAGGGATATATGACTACCCCTTTTCTTTTTCTTTTATTTTCACTAGAGAAGAGATGGAATTGAGTGGGGATACTGGGCGGGGCTGAAGGAGGAAATTCTCTTCTGTTATGAGCATGAATTAAGATGATGTTGCTGCAAGCCCCTATCCACTTGCCTGCTCGACCTGGGCAAATGTGAAGCCTGCAGCCTTTCAAGGAGTCCGGATTTCTTAATTTCAGCAGTCGGGGCTAAGGCAGCAATATCAGTGGTCGTGGGCTGCTGAGGGGACCTGTGCAAAACCACAGAATATGTAGAATTGGGTTTTGTGCCCCTTTCATTTCTTTTTCTGAATGTCTCTCCATTTCTTTTGCTCCTTCCCTTGTCTCCCAGATACTCAGCAGCCCCTGCTGCTCTCAGAAATTAATGTATTTAGCTCACCTCACGAAGCCCCACTGAGTCCATCTGTACAAATGAGCTCATTTGAGCCACACCTTAAAAAGGAATTTAAAATATATACCGTTAGCACTCCTATGTTACAAGAAGGTTAAGTTATTTGCTGCAAGGCCATTCAGGAGATTGTCAGAGCTGAGACTTGAACTCAAGTTCTCAGAAGTCTATTTCCCTTAGGTGCAGTTTGCATGGGGAATTATCATTCCTCCTTTACACTGCTCCACACGGCCAAGGCAGAAAATAAAGACAGATCAGTGTCATTGTGACATCTACTCTCCCCCTCTGCTCGTGTTTGCAAGATGCTCTCCATCCCTCCAGGGCTCAGTACAGACACTTGTTGGCTTCAAGCCTCAAGATGAGTGTGTGAGAAACTGTGAATTACAAATTGAACACGGAGGACATGTTGAAGTGGAAATGAGGAAGAAAGTCTGGCAGAGGGGGAAAGATAATGAAAAGCAGTGGTGCTGATTTCCTGGGGAGAAGGATTCTGCTTGAGGGTGAGTTTAAAGGCCTATCAAGCCTTGGAAAGGGGAGGATGGTGAGGCGAAATGCAGGCTTCCTCAGCCCAGGACCTGGGGGAAAGAAGAAAGGAAGGCAGAGCTGATGCAATGTATATCTGGATGATAGTCTCTGGGCTTGAGAGGAAGAAAGATTCCTTGTTCAGATCAACAGCCTTGATACCTAGCACATCATCTGAAGTAGCAGATGCTCAATAAATATTTGTGGACACAAACCTTAACACATTTCCCAAGCAAAAACTAAAGCCAGGAAACGAAATGGGATAAAGCAAAAAGGAATCTGTAATATGAGTTAGGGATGAATAATTAAAGACAAAAATATAATTAGGCTAGTGGTGAAAGTTATTTGTATTAAGAGACCAACCACTGGTGGTGTTGCGTCTGAGGCTGTGAAAGCCAAAGGGAACAGAGAGACGGTTGAGAAGCACCTGCTAATTTTATGATGGAAGAAAGTGAAAGAGAGAGAGGTTAATATCCTTCCAAAGCATAACTAGATGGTTTAGTAGCAAAGAAAGGGCTTTACATCTGGGACTCCTTATTTAAATCTTGAACATGATCTAAAAGGCCAACATCCTACACTAGTCCCAAAGTAGAGAGAGTTGTGGCTTTTTTTTGTAGCAGACCACATTGGAGCTCCAGGTGTCACCTACTTTGTGAAACTGGACAAATCACGTAGGGTTTGAGCTTCTTGTATTTTCTAAAATGTTGGGAAGATAATAATAACTACCTCTATTCCATCACAAAGTTGTTATGAAAAACCTGTGAGATAGTATGTCAAAGGATTTTATAAAAGAAAACCTCTGCAAAGGTAAATTATTTTCAATGTCTTTTAGTATTTGGGCAAAAAAGCCTCATTTATATAGTGTAAGTTGCCTTAATTGTCATATGAAATCTGTGTCAGCACATGGAGACATTTTGAAAGATGTATGATATTAAATCTCATGTGATAAAGAAAAGACATGTGGTCTACGTACATTCATGCTTTTAAAAAAAACCTCATGGAAGAAATATCCTGCCTGCCAACCACATGGCAAGTCTTGTTTAGATTGTATTTTACATTTTCTTCCTTTATTTTTCTATTTAAATTATTTCATATCTATCTAAATGTTTATAGTTACGCATACAAATTTATCTTTAGCTTCCCGTAACTATGTGTGTAGCATCTTAAGAATCTTCTTGCCTTCTAGAATGATAGGGTAAATAGATTTTAAAGGATCCTAGTGATTTTTCATCCAAAAGAAATAAATGACTGAGGATAATGATTTCAGAACTTCCCTTTACAGTGACTTTTATTTTTTGTTGTTGCTACCATTTGAATGAGAGGGAAAGGGAACAGTGAAAAAGATGTTTCAAATTTCCCACTCAAAAACATGATGGGAGAGTTGGCTCTTTTCAAAGAAAAAGAAGTGGAAAAGGGGCAAGATAGTAAAATAACATCAGTGGGTAATAAATAGATGGGAATTGTATCCTAAAAATGGAAAATAACTCTTGCAGCTACTTTGAAGGAAACTTCTGCAAATAAGCTTGATTCAAAAGAGAACAATGCAAATACATGTTGAGGAGTCTTAAGAAAATGCAAATATAGGAAGAATGGATGTATAGTTGGAAATAACTATTTAAGAGCTAAGAAAGGAAAAAAGGTGTTGGTTGTTGGTTTGTTCTATTTTCCAAAGGGAAGGAGTGCCTAATGGTTACAAATAGAAGAATAAAGCACAGAGCTCCTAAGAATAGAAGGATGATGTTGAGTTTGGAGGAGCAAAATACGAGGAATACAGAAACGTCTGAATGGAATGGATGAGGGTATAGGTTATATAAAAATGTAATGAAAGGGTGCTAGTACTAGAGTGCCATTCTTAGAACAAAATAAACAGTGGAATCAGAACAATATTATTAAGAGAAAAGAGAAGACAGTTAACACATAAGAGAAGTCATATAAATTAGAGAATGGAGAAATGATAGAAGACATTATATAAGGAAAACCACCCATCATGATTATTGTTTGGTTTGTTTGATTTGGTGGTATGTTGGCAGGTTTGACATTCCATACATTAAAAAAAAAGTAGGTAGCAAATTACAATGGAGATGAGAGGAAAGGACAATAATAAAACCAAATACAATTTAAAGACTTAACAGAATTTTTAAAATGGATTTAAATAATATCCAAGAAGTTTCTACAAGACTTAAGAGGAGACTCTCCTTGTAACTCTATATATTTCTGTGAAAAAAGGGGAGGGGAGGGCCACTCTGTATTAAGTGCCGGCATTTTCCTAGTTTAAACCTATAAGGAAATTCAGATGACCACAAACTATGTTTTTTAAATGGCCAGGAGAGAAAGGGAGGATTACCAAAGCAACTTTTGAGGGATGGTTTTAGTATCTAATATTTACCACATGTTAAGTGCATCTCTGCTCCAAGGAGTTTTAAAAATATTCAACTATTTTATATCACATAAAATTGTTGTTTTATTATCTGTGCTTCTATTTAAATAATTGTGTTTCTGTCAATATTGATATTTAAGCTATCAAATATTAACTTTTTATATCATGGGAAAAATGTCACAGGAAACCCAGAAAGTAGTTTTATGAAACTTTTTACAAGTTTGTTAAACTATCAAAGGAAATAATAATAAATTAAAAAACTTTTTGTGCCTGATTTTCATTTGTGCCTAAAATCCTAGGTCAAAATGTCAATTGATGCATTCCTGTCAGATTATTTATTTCACAGATCAATGATTAAATTTATTTGTCTTGTTTTCCTAGAGTAACACAAAATTTTTTGAAAATCCCATGAGTATTAAGCTTACAGGTGTCCCTTTCTTGGTGCTCTGAAAACGTGGCCAATCTCTCCATGTGACAGGATCACACCACAGCTCGTATCCACTCTGTGCAATAATCTGCAAATGATAAAGACTTTACAAGGCCAACTCCCACGTGTACTTGCAGAAAGGCCCCTGTCAGACGCAGCAGGTGCCTGTGATATCTGAGAGTGGATCACCAGAGCTGACATGTTCAGCAGCTCAGGAAGCCAATTTAAAGATGCAGAAGCAGGGAGCTCTGTGTGCGACTCTGATGGGGCAGTGGTCCTTGAGGCTTCCACAAGCAAGTGGCACTGAATGAAAGAGAACACTATTTACCCCTGAAACTGCTCAATGGCTGTAAAAAGAAATGCCAGGCTTCAACTGTGATCCCAAATGACAACATTTCCTGGGCAAAAAGCAAGTCATTTCAAAAATCCCCGTGAAAGAACTTTGAGACCACTGGGAAACATTTCAACTTGGAATAAAATGAAAGTGAATTTGGCAAGTAAGCATGGGGGGTGGAGAGTTAACTTCTCTTCCTGTGCTAGGGTTCTTTAAGCTTCATACACATGCGATAGCCTCACGAACATTGAACAAATGGGGAAGCCCTCTCTTAGCTGGAATAAATAGCACTTGTCTTTACAAAATGAAGTTTTAAAGCCTGAGACCTTATTTGGACAAAATCATTAAATAAAATCTTAGATAAACCTAGCCCCGAGCCATTTATGTGGATAAATAGTATTTTCTCACTTTAAACCCTTTTGAACTTTAGAGTTGGATATGGAGGACATTTAAGGAGCAAACTTCAGAAAGGCTAAATAACATAATCAACAGACAACTTGAATCAATGCTGTGATTCCCAGGAAACTTGGGATTTCATAGAAGTATTATTCTTAATATTGTTATATAAGAAAGAGAGATAATATATGACTATATATTTGATTAAAATGAAATAAATACAATAAATTCACCTTTGTCTTCATATATATATATTTAACATTTTCAGTCTAAGGAGTTGCTTTTTTTAAAATAAAAAGTATGAGCTAAACTAGCTCCATTAATTGGAAGATTTTTAAAATTTTAATCAAGTACAAAACTAAAGGTAGGGGAGGGGCTATATGGTCTGTTTTTTCTTTTCTGTTGCAATTATTTGGTTATTTTATGATGCTTGTACCTAAATTAATTCAAATCCCTTATTCACTAGTTTTGTTTCTAACAATTTGAGGCCTATGTAAAAATTACAATAACATTTAAAATTTGGTTGTCTGTCAACATTAAGGACATTTAAATAGGAAGCTTTAGGAAATGACACATGAGAAGGAAAAGAAAAACCAACAGGTCTGAAGCAGCAGCAGCAACCTTGGTAGAACCTTGACATAAGAATTACTTTATAGTTAAATCTTGTGACTATTCTCAAACCGTGTATGAATGGATACATATATGGCTGCAGATCAGCTTAGAATCAAGAGATGAAATCAGTCTCCATTCTATGTGGTCTACATTTCAGTCTCCTCTCCTTCTGCCCCTTGTCAGTGTATCAGATTGCTTCCAGGTTAGCTGGACACCATTCCAAAGCTAAGTCACTTCTCAAGTTGAGGATACTATGAATAATAACAATAGCTAATATTTATTGGGCACGTATTGCTTTCTGAGATGCGTTAACCATATACATGCATTCACTCATTTAATCCTCACAATTCTACAAGGTACATACCCTTACTGCATTTCAAGGGTTCTAAAATTCACTCTCCCCACCGTCCCCAACATTCTAACATTTCTGAAGTTAGAATGCATCTTACAGACAATGACGAGTCATTAATTGTGCTTTCTCAGTGGTATATTAGTTATTAATAACAAAAATGGATGGTGCATCCTATAATTGATACTGTCTTAGAATTGAAGACACACAGTACTTTCCTCACTTCACAGAGCTTCTAATTAAGGTTAGAGAAATTGTAAAACGTATCCAGGGCCACATGGCCAGAGGAGTCCGGGCAGCCTATGCAGTGCACACACTGAAAGCCATTCTTGCCTCCCAGGCCCTCTGTCCCCATCAGTTGCTGTGGCCCCTTTTGGGGGATTTCTCACAAAAGCACAGCTCTCCCTGAGGAACAGGAAGTTCATACATTCTGTATTTAAACTTACCTCTGACTTATATGAAAACACCAACTCTAAAAATCCAGGATTAAGAAAGACCAATTAAAACTATCTTGGTTTTAAAAAAGAAAAGAAAGAGCAAAAAATCCCGTAGTCAAACAATCACTCCTGACTTTATATTATTTCATTCTATCAATAATTCAAACTTTCAATTGGATGGACTCAACTTTTAGACTAGCAAAGGTTTGCTAGTCAGGAAAAAGACATTCATTTTTTAAATCAAACTCCAAATACTAATCTGTGTTTGAGAATGCACCCAAGAGCCAAAAGCAGAGGAGAGTCTGGGTTGTTTTTTGCATTTTTACATGTCTTCCTTCTTTTTAACTATACATTTAAGTTGATCATAAATAAATTTCTGTGGTTTTGAGTTACATTTAGAATAAAAAACTTTGAGAACATGGTCACTGCATTGTGGGAAGAGTGGGTCTCCTGGCATTATCTCTGGTGGCTCTTTGTATATTTATATTATTGTTAAATCACTTTGTTATGTGTCTCATATATTTTGTAAAGCAACATCACTAACAAATAAATGCCAACATGTTTACATTTAATATTCATGAAATTTAAAGCAAAGAAATCATCGTGTATACTATTTTTTTTTTACTGGTTCTTGTTAAAACCGTTTTAGTGTTTTATCTGTATATTTGTATTCTATCACAAGCTTGCTACAAATTGCATAAATAAACCTTGTTACAGTTTTAGACAATATTTTTATTTCTAAGAAATGTGTATATGCCTTGGTAAAAAGAATTTAGGGTGGAAATACTACACACTCCAGCACCTTTATGTTACAAAGCATTAGATTCCTTTATTGACAATAAACTTACACTCTTGTTTTGGGGCTCACAGTTACACAGGCAATAATCATTTATTAATCCCTGCCAGGCATCAGAAGCTGAGCTGGGCATAGATGTCCACAAGTGACTAGCACAGAGATCATGCCTTCCCTGGGCTCACAATACAGGAAACATGTAAACAGACAAATACAGCACAGAGCTGTATGACACTGTAAATAGACATATGAAAAAAGTTCCACGGGAGAAGTGGATTTCATTCACACTCAGTTGCATATAGATGTGGATATGTGCTTTATTTTCAAACTGCCTATCCTTCAGCAGTTTCATGTTATTTCCTCTTACAAGAATCTATAAACTACCAATTTGCTTTCTACTTCCTTGTAACATTATTACCTTCAGTTTATTAATATTTTTTCTAATTGTTTTGCCCTCACTACTTACCACCCAGCCAGAGTTGCAAGAGAAGGATATTTAAAGCTTCTTCTTTTTAAACATAACATGTTCAAATCCCAATACAAACGACAGTAAAATCATCAAGATGAAAGAAAAAAAAATGGCCATTTCTATATTCATGCTTTACACTTTACAGGACTAAACACCACTGCCCATTTCCAGCTCCTCCAAAGGAAGCAGGGAAGTTTGGCAACCTTCTCACCCTTATATAGGACAAGTAATATGTTCACTTGGTTTGAAAATTGATAAGCTACAAATTTTTTCAAAATATTAAAAAGGTACAAAAGTACATGCCCAGCTTCCAGTTGCTGTCCCAGGTTTCCTTTACCTTCCCTCCTCTCTCCTCTTTCTCTTTTCCTTCTTCCCTTCCTACTGCCTCTCTTATTTTAAACACATTTAGCAAAATAAAACTATCCTCATTGTTCTGCCCCTTGGCTTTTTTTTTTCCATTTAACAATATATCTTGGAGATCTTTCCACATCAATATACAATGCACTTTGCCTTTTTTTAAACAGCAGTATGCTATTCCTTTGAACAGATGTGTCAGAATATATTTAATAGTCCTAACTTAGGAATAACCTTGAACATATGTCATTTCCCTAATGAGCAAGTATACTTTAGGGACAAACTTCTAAAGGTGGAAATGTTGATTCAAAAGATATATCCAACTGAAGGAGCTATAATAGATATTGCCAGACAACCAAAGATTGTTTACTTGGTTTGACGATTGAAGAGCGACTTGGGAACCCAGCTAAAATATCTAACAACAACAACACAAGAATAGTTCTTATAGTAATGGGAGTATCTGGTTTTCAGTTTTGTCATTTTCAAGTTATTCATGTTTTGGTCTCTTTGCAGACATGATCAAAGGTCATCTGCTGAGTGCCAAAGCAGACTGAAATCCAGAGAGTATAGAAAGGTCTCGCAATAATGGTTTAGTTTTAAAGATATATTATTTGTAGATAGAAATTCTGATTGTATTCCACTTCTGTCTTCTCTCATCTTCTCGATCATTTTGGCCACTGATGTTCAAAGCAAATCTGTCTTTAATATAGTTACTAAACTCTGTAGGATTTGGGTAATCTTTTTGCATGCTTTTATAAGCTGGAATTAGAGACAGCAACACAATTCAGCCTCTTGCTGTGGAAACCACAACCTTCTAAAGGGCATCCTGCCTGGACATCATTTCATAGAGAACAAGCTCTGTCCCTTGGGCGCCTTGAAGACTGCCCGCATGACTTGTTGCATCATGTGACCTTTGGCAGGAAACTTAAATTTAAACCAGGGGCAAAGCGGGCATTTCGCCTTTTAACAATTGAAACCCCTCCAACTTCTGTGACAGCGCTCTTTCCATTATACTCCCTCCCCTGGTTTATCAGCTAAGCATTCCTAGATTGGAAACCCACGTGAAAAAAGTAAACTTGTCTCACAAGACCATTCAACATGGGACAAGTGACCCAAAGAGTAACAGTTCTCACCTTAAGTGAGTTGATGGATGAATACTGGTCTCTCTTCGTCTTTAAAATGCTACCTCATAAGCAAGGATGGTGGGAATCGGCCTGTTCTGTTGTCATGACCAATCAGGCAAGAGAATGAAGATGGCTTTGGGTGTTATGTGTTGTGTGGTGAAAATGTTGCCCAGTATTTTCATGAGTTGTCTTGAGGAAGCAGGGGAATAAGTGAGGTTATGAAGTGAATGGATTATCCTTTTATCTCTAACATGGCAGTGAACGCAATGACCCATTGAGGAGTGAAATTAACATGTGAATTTTCACCTTCCTTCTCCCAATACATTGCTTTGTTTCTTGACCAGCCAGAAAAGACCTTTTTCAGGGAGACAGCGAATCTGGAAGTAATAAGACAGCAGAATCTCTAGAAAAGCCAAGTTGTTTTAAATAATAGGATGACGCTACACAATGGCACATTGCTTAGCCAATGTTTTATGAACCAGATCTTGCAGCGACTTTGGCTTTGAGACCATGAGAGTGAGGATAAACCTAGGCCTTAAGTCCCATGTGTGACAAAGGAGCCAAGGCTCCTTTGAATAGTCAAAGGCTGGAGGGCCATAATAAGGTTAAAGACCACCATCTCCAATCAGTGCTGACCTATGCAGAGAAAGAGGAAAGGTGAGTAATGAATATGATCATGGGGACCATTGTAAATTACAGATAAGCAGAAAGTCACTTGGACAAACAATGGAAATGAAAATAGTGGGAAAACACAAAAAGAAGGCACAATGGATCTAAAACACTTTAACGGAAGAAAGAATAGAAGGAAGTGGCTATGATTTGATCAGGCAGTGAGACTAATGATTGGTGGTTCTTGAAAGTAACTAAAAGCATTAAAGAGGTCGGTGATGAGCCCAAGATAGGGGAGGTTTTTTTTTTCTTTTTTTTTTTAAGTTTTTAAAACAAAACAGTGAGCACAGTACTTTGGCATGTAATTTTTAAAGAGTAAAGGAATACATGGAATTATACTGGGCCTAACTGTAGCCCAGATCTCAGTAGCTCATGGGCAGGTGTCTGTTCACTGTACTGAAAAGTCAACAGCCTCCTGGAAGCTCTTGCTATCAGTAGAGCTTCACAGCTGGCCAGGTTAAATGACAACGACATCAGCAAACTAAAGAGGCTGCAGGCCCAGAGGAACACAGGTGCACAATAGTTACCCTGGAGCAGAAATATCTGGCCACCCCACACAACGTGGTATCCCAACTCTCTCCCTTCTTTTTGGACAAGGCAGGGGGGGACTGAATTTTAACTTTTGTTCTTTTTCACCCAGGGGATACATGGGTCCACGCTATCCAGGTTAACTTCTCATGTAAGAAGGGTTGACTCTGACTCAGAAAACTACATGTGGTTTCACTTCCAATGACATCTGGAAAGCAAGGGGTCAAATATCGTCTGGTAGAGAGATGTCCTGGTGAACACAGGGAAGGAGCCAGCTCTGTTCTTTTTGGGAGATTAGTAAGGAGTGAAATAGTGCTTGATGTGGATGGAATTTTAGTGAGGAATTAGAATAATGTTTCTTTTCCTTTACTTTCCTTCTTAAATTACTTCTAAGAGGAGAGGTAAGGACAGCGGGGGTCAGCGGGGGAAAGGAAAGGAGGGAAGAAGGAGCTACTGGAATGATCACAAGAATTCAAATAAAATTACAACCTTCCAAAAGGAACTGAAAGTTTTTTCAACCTCATTTAACTACCAACCTCGTGTCTTGGCACTGAGTGGGTTTGAATTAATATTTCATACTTCGAGAATTTAGAAATAATGTCTATACACTCACAGCATTTTGTTTCTCAAGGCATAATAAGTTTCATTTAATTTTACACCAGCCTGTCACATTTACACAAATAAAAATCGAATTGGCAATAAAGAAAACACATTCTTTTTATAATAGAAGCACTTCATGACCAATTCCTACCCTCCCCAGAATTGGCACTGGGAAATGTGATAGCACAATAGAAAGACAAAGCCAAACACACATACTCTCCCCCTCCCTAAACATATAACAAGTTCCCTCAAGTCTAATCCCCCCAGCAAGGGATCCCGCATTTTTCATTAATATAATACAAAAACATATGGTTAAGAAAAGAAAGAGAACATAAAGAAATGAACAGAAGAGCTACAGAATTCAAAGAAAACACATTCCCTAGTTCATACCCACATCTAACTGCCTAAGAAATTTCAATGAAAATCAGATGTGATTTTCAGCATGTATTCTGCTTAAATAAAATATGAGTGAAATACAAGGAATTCTCTATGTGGCGGTAACAAAATTGTCTTTCACTGTATTGAGTTATAATTGTATAGGGTTATTGTGAGGATTAGATAGCATTTGTAAGCTGTTAAAGAACTATATAAATTTATATTCCCAAATGTTAAAAATTAATTCTTACTGTTTCAGAGATGTAGATATGGTTGTAGAAGACAAGAAAAGATAGATTTTTGGTCTAAATGTGTACCAACCTCAAGACATAAATTGAAAATATTTTTAAGAGATAAAAAAATCCCATCAGCATTTTTTCTCTTTTTTAAAAAAAAAATTTGTTCTTTTTTTCCGAAAAGAAAATTCCAGAAAAAAGTAATTCCATCCTCATTTTGTGAAGGTCACAATGCAATACAAGTGGAAAAAATACAGTAGGAAGAAAAGCCTTCCCCATAAGATCCCAAGTTTCTTAGAAAGCCCTGAAATCAAGATGAAAGAATGAAAAGAGGGAGGGAAGAAAGGAAGGAAATGGAGGGAAGAGGAGGGAAGAAACAAAGGAGAGAAAGCCAAGGTCAGACCCAACAAGGAAATGAATCTCCGCTCATCACAAGTCATTTGCTCCTCTCCTGCTGAGTCCTTTGTAGCAGCGTCACTATTTGGTTGTTAGCTTGTTCTTTTTGTTTGTTTGTTTGTCTGTTTTTAACATCTTTATTGGAGTATAATTGTTTTACAATGGTGTGTTAGTTTCTGCTTTATAACAAAGTGAATCAGTTATACATATACATATGTTCCCATATCTCTTCCCTCTTGTGTCCCCCTCTCTCCCACCCTCCCTATCCCACCCCTCTAGGTGGTCACAAACCACCAAGCTGATCTCCCTGTGCTATGCGGTTGCTTCCCACTAGCTATCTATTTTACGTTTGGTAGTGTATATATGTCCATCAACAGATGAATGGATAAAGATGTGGCACATATATACAATGGAATATTGCTCAGCCATAAAAAGAAACGAAATTGAGTTATTTGTAGTGAGGTGGATGGACCTAGAGTCCGTCAGACAGAGTGAAGTAAGTCAGAAAGAGAAAAACAAATACCGTATGCTAACACATATATATGGAATCTAAGAAAAAAAAAAAAAGGTCATGAAGAACCTAGGGGTAAGACAGGAATAAAGACACAAACCTACTAGAGAATGGACTTGAGGATATGGGGAGGGGGAAGGGTAAACTGTGACAAATTGAGAGAGGTTAGCTCATTTTTTAATCTGAGTCTTTGACTTCCTTTCATCCTTCTGAATCTGATCCAGTTCATCTTTAGGAGGTGCTTAAAAGACTGAGGACCGCAAAGTCTCACTCTAAAAAAGATTAAGATAAATAACAGGTTGGGGAAGGGTTTTTCTGTCTTTTGACTTTAGGCCTTTGAGAATGTTTTCACATTTATTTCTATTTAAAGCAAAATATAATTCCTTTACTGGAGTTAAAAGCCAGAATCATAATATCAGCAGGAAAGAATATCTATTCTACATTCATCTACATGTGATGGCAAGACAAGTGAGAATAATAGAACCAACAAAACCCCAACCCTCTTCTTCCAGAGTGATTGTTTCTTCAATCAGCACATCTATTGAGCACCTATTATGTGTCGTGCATTCATTCTTTCAGGCCCTGGAGATACCACAGTGGACAAAACAGATAAAAATCCTTGCCCTTAAGAAACTGAGAGTCTTGGGGGTGGGAGGTCAGGTAGCAAATTAGAGATGCCCTAAAACATCCTTTATTTATCAGAGATTATTTGCTTTAAACACTCTCATATATACATGCCCAGATTAGGTCAAGAGTAAGATACAAAATTTTTTGAGGTCCTAGCATCATGAAATGTTTTACAAATCCTCAAACATTTGAGAAAACTGGAATATATACAAAACATGTTTTAGCAGTTTTAAAACAAATATAAGATGATTTTCTTAGTTTGTAGTCTGAAGAGCAAAAATACTTTATAGTGGCTTTTTTTCAAAATTTTTTTATATTCAGTGATCAAAGGCTCATGTGTAACATAAGTAAGAAAGAAAAATATTTTTTCAAACGATTTCACAAGAGAGTGGAGAAATGGAGGGAAAAGTTCTTAAAAATATTTCTCCCCGACTTTTCTAGTTTCTTTTTTATGTTCTCATAAAGCCTAACCTGGTGTCTTGCATTTCATGGCTTTTCAGTGAATATATGTTGCACAGTTATTTTGTGAGTAGTATAGGGCAAATTCTTAATTTAGAGAGCACCTCAAATTCATTCTAGAAAAAAATATTGTGCTGGATCTAAGCTGAAAAATCAACATTGTATTGTATGGTTCATAATTAATTCTAACCTTTTAATCCTCAAGAACCCCAATTTTTCTTTAAGAAGTGAGCTATGCTTATAGCCTATTGTTCAAAATTTATTGGAAATAATGACATTGTTTTATTTTATAACCCATTAAAAATAGATAGTTATTATAACCTTGCTTCTTGATTTTATAACTCCAGAAATTCTACATTATTAAATTACTTACAATATAACTTGGCCTTACCTAGCATAGTTTCAGAAATAAATGGTTTGGTGCAGGACAGAGAGGTGATGCTCTGGAAGGCATGATGAAAGTCCGGGCAGAGCCGAACCAAAGGGTAAACATAGTCTTGAAGAAGCTCTGATCAGAGGCCTGGGTTTATTTTGTGGTCCAGGAGGAGGAGGGTGAGGGGTCAGCCAAGACTGATGGCTAGGAGCCAAGTGGGGGCGTTGCCAGGGACACGGCTGGAAGATGGAGCAGAAAAACTGTAACCTGTAAGACTAACCCAGGAACTGAAGGCAGGAACATGGGAAGCCAAAGAAGTCAGACGGCTCTTCCTTAGTCTAGCGCTGCCTGAAGGACATTGCCCTGTCATTCTAGGCATCATCTTTAAGACACTGTCCAACACCAGAGGATGGGACTCGTGCATTTTAGTTTGGGGAGGAAGTAGACATCTTCCCAAAGAACTGTCAGTGGATTCAATGAGATCAGTGATTATGCTGTTATTATTTACCTGTTGTTATGTGACAAAATAATCTAGGTTCAGCCAACACTTGTAGCCAGTTCTAAATAGCTAGACTTTTCCCAAGGATTACCTTCCTTTTGGGGGGTGCCTTTCAGGTAACGCCCTGCTCCCCTACTGGTCAGCACTCGGGCTCCAGGGAACTAATTTCAGAAGTGACATCACATTGCCTTTGCACTATCCTATGTGTCAGAGTGAGTCACTGTGTTCAGTCACACTCAAGGAGAGGGGTTGTGCTAAAGCATCAATGTTAGGAGGCAAGAATCCCTGGGACCCTTCTTCGGGGCTGCCTACCACAGCACTCCACAAAGAAATCTGTATCACTGGATATTTTAGAACAGAATAGACAACACTTGGTCAGGCAAGGAACAGATATTCACCCGCTTGAAGGTAGAAACTGATGTTATCTCAAAAGTTCCTTTCACCACTATGATTATACTCTCTGTAATGAAATGGGTTCTTTCTATTTTCTTGGTCAATTCTGTCTGATACACTATGGTAGTGCAATCATTATCTCCTCTATTGTCACATGGCCAAAGTCTCTAAGCAATATAGCACAGTGGTTAAGAGACAGACGGCTAATCTTTGAATCCCAGATCTTGCGTTACTAGCTGCTTAAGGTTATGCCTCAGTTTTCTCATCTGAAAAATGGGGATAATACTTTTACCTAGCTCACAGGCTGCTGTAAGAATTAAATGAGTTAAGGGCTTAGTATGACTCATGCACCTGCTACATGATCAATAAATGTGAGCTAACAAAAGAAATCTGACCTGTCCTCTAACTATTGACAACTTTGGGAGGAAAAGGAAGTTAACCTTTCTTCCATATGATTTCCTATATATCAGCCACATAGACTCTTTCTCTTTCCTCACTTCCTAAAGTGAGTCTTCATCAGATTAGTCATACCTCAAACATGATGACTCAGACACCTAGGCACAGTGACAAGATAATGTGGGTGACAATAGAGCCAGCCAAGGAGATAAGGACTTCAATCTTCTATTGTCTTATTCTGAGGCTAGATCAAGCCCTTCACCTGTTTACAATAACGTTTATATTTCAGAAATTATTTCTCAGGCATTAATCTTTTCAGTTTCCACAAAACAGCTGGAATTAAACTTTTTTAAAAATTCCTTTGATGTCTTCTTAGTTGATTCTTTATAGACTTTGATATTTTTATTTTAAAAAATCATGCTTATTCTAGAAAAAATAGAGAATGGAGATAAGTAGAAAAAGAGGGAGCTAAAAAAGTAAAAAAAGAAGAAATATACTGATAATTCCAATATTACTGATATCTTCTCAGCTGATATTTAGAGCTTTTGATTTTTAATTTAAAAAAATTATGCTTACTCTAGAAAAATTACAGTAAGTAAATAAGTAAACAAATTTTTTAAAAAGAGAATTCACTGATAATCCCATATCCATAGAGAACCATGACTAACATATTTGTGTCTATCCTGGACATTTTTCTATACATGTGTAAAAAATATAATAATAATAATATATACACTATTTTTTAATGCTGTCTTTTTTTTTTTTTAACTCAATAGCACATTGTGAACAAGTTGATTTACTCTAAAAAGAAGTAGACCAATAGGGGCAAAAAGTCTGTTTACAATATGAAAATGAAGAAAGTGAATCAATTTAGAGAGAACAGGGAGACAAGGAAAATAATAAGACTGGGAAAAGGAGTTCTTTTGTTTACCCAGGAAAGGCTGAATTTAACTCTTCTTCCCCCTGAAACATGCAGATACTTGAAAAAGCTCACTCTTTAACTTGGGTCCAGGAGACCCAGCCAGCCTGGAAAGCAGTGACAGACTTTCTTCATGCTTACATTTTATGCATTTGGTGACTACTCTGTGTGTACAGAAGGGGATCTTTGAGAATACATTCTGCTGAACACCTAATATCTATACTTTCCGAATTCATACTGATAAGGACCCATAGATGCCTCATTTGGGGACTGAATTGAAAGCACCAATACCCACTAAAAAAATACCTTTTCCTTCTAAAAAATTACTTCTTGTATTGAAATCCATGTAATCAGCTAACATGAAAATTTGTCTAACCTGAATGAAGATACTAGTCTAATTCTGACCCACTTTTAAACTTGAGCATAATAATATATTTTCTAATATTTTCAATGAAAGAGTAATTCAACATTCACATTTGGCATTAAAAAATCTCAATAATCAGATGCTTCTCCAACAAAGAAAGCAATCTAGTCTTAACTATCAGAAAAAATAATTCCTATTTCCATTTATCTCCAACTCCCTTTGCAGTTCATTCCAGGCCAATGATCCATTGTTTAATTTAGCAAGAAGTCATTCAAAATGAGATCTTTCAGTTGTCTCTGATCTTTAAGACTTCCTCTCCCTTTCACTTTCTTTGGGTCTAAAAGAAATAAGTGCCCTCCTCTTTCTATGCATTTATCTACTTTTAGAATCCATGCTCTTCTCTAGCTGTTGAATTTATTGGCATGGAATTGTTTACAATATTGCCTCGTTATTGCTTTAATGTCTGTAGAGTATGTAATAATGTTGCTTTTTAATTCGCAAAAATTGTAATTTGTGGGGATTTTTTTTCTATTTTTCTTGGTCAGTCGAGTTAATTTATCAATTTTATTAATCATTACAAGGAAAAAGCTTTCAGTTTCTTCGATTTTCTCTACTGTCTATCATTTCATTGACTTCCACTCTTGTGTTTATTTTATCCTTCCTAATGATTGCTTGTGTTTAATTTGTCCTTCTTTTTATGGTTTCTTAAAGTAGAAACTTATGTCATTGACTTTTGACCTTTTTTTTCCTAATATGAGCATTTAGAGTTACAAATTGCCCTTCAAGCCCTGCTACACCTATGTTTCGCACATTTTGATATACTACTATACTTTAATTTTTTTCAGGATCATTCAGTTCCAAATATATGTCAATTTTCTTTGGAATTTCCTCTTTGATCTATAGATGGTTTAGAACTTCGTTGTTTAATTTCCAAATATTTGATGATTTCCAGGTGTATTTTTTTTACTGACTTATAAAGTAGTATTGTTGTGTTCAGAGAACGTTTTGAACTATCCCAATTCTTTGATATTTATTGAGACACATTTTATGGCCCAGCATCTGATCTATCTCTGTGAATGTCTTAAGTGAACTTGAAAAAAGTACTTATTCTACTGTCAATGGATGTACAAATGTCAAATGTTTGTTGTTAGCATTATTGAAAATTTTTATATCCTTAGTGATTTATGCCAATTTTTCCATCATTTACTGAGAGAGAAGTATTGAAATCTTCAACTACAATCATGGATTTATCTATTTCTCCCTTTGATTCTGTAAGTCTTTGTTTCATGTATTCTCTTTATAGATTCATACCGATTTGTGGGTTGTCTCCTCCTGATGAATTGACCTTTTTATCATTATGAAATGTTCCTCTTTTCTTTGTCAGTACTTTTTTTCTGAAGTCTACTTTGTCTGCTTTTAATATAGGCAAATTTTTACGATTAGTGTTTGACTGATACATATTTTACCACCCTTTAATTTTAGCCTATTTTTAGCTTTTTTTACACTTAATGTACTCCTCTTTTAAGCAGCTAATAATTTGGCCATGGATTTAATCAGGCCTGGTGAATTTATTTTTGTTGGCATGTTTATGTTTGGTTGTAAATCTACAATCTTACTGTTTGCTTTTTACTTGTTCACATAACCTGTAGGCTTTTCCCCTGCTTTTCTGACTTTCTTTTGGGTTGAGTAATTTTTAGCATTTCATTACATTTCCTCTACTGGTTTATCTTCATATTTTTTAATTTTATTTTTTAATAGTTACTTTAGGATTTATTACATGAATTTTAATATATTAGACTCTCCCACCAAAAATATTGTAATAATTTATGTATATTGTAAGGATCTTAGCAACAGTATAATTTCATTTTCTTCCTTCTCATCTTTTGTGCTGCCACACATGTCATAAACCCCATGGTAGTTTGTTTCTCCTTTGAAGAGTCAACTAGTTTTTAAAAAAAATTATGATGTGAAAAAGTATTTTATATTTACCTATATATTAAATTTATCTGGAGCTCTTCATTTCTTTGTGTAGAATCACATTTTAATACAGCATTATCCTTCAACCTGAAGACCTTCTTTATATACTTCTTGTAGCCCAGGTCTTCTGGCAATAAATTCTCTCAGATTTGCTTGGTCTAATAATCTCTTCACTTCAACTTCATTTGAAAAATACTTTATTTGTTTATAGAATTCTAGGTTCACACTCTTCTTTTCTTTTAGTAATTTAAAAATATGATCCATTGTTTTTTCTCCATTATATCTGATTAGAAGGCAGCAATCATTCTTATTACATTCCCCTGAAGGTGATGTGTCTTTTCCTCTGTCTGCTTTTAAGATTGTGTGCCTTAGGAAAAAATGGGTTCACCTCATTTTTATTTCCTTTCTCAGGGCTTGCTGCCCTGTGCTACCTTTTGTCAAACATTTGAAATAGTTATTTCATTTAATTTTTTCCAGTTGTATAGTTTTTTATGCCTTAGAGTAAGTTTAGTATTAGTCCCAACATCACGGCCAGAAGCAGAAGTCTGATAGGGTAGCTTTTAAATGCAAATAAGAAATGAGCATCCAAGAAGTAGTGAGTTCCCCAGTTTGAATTTTTCTTTTACTTAACACTCAGTAGCTGTTGGTGATTTTGAAGTGGGGTTGTGACTTAGTGATATGATTTAGAAAGTTTTGGCTAACAGTTGTAGCAAGAATATATTGAAATGAGAAAAAAAAAAGAGACTAGGTGAACTTTTAAGATGCTGTTTCAATTGTGAAGGAGAGACATAATAAATTCCTATGCCAAAAGGGAGGCATAGAGAAGGGAGAATAAATTCCCCTAGAAATAGGGATAGATTCCACAGATATAGATAAGACAGAAATAACCCTAGCTGGAGAAGCTGAAGGGTATGGATTCTAACCAAAAGCAGGTAAATGCATAGAAAGGAGGACATTTATTTCTTTTAGAACAGAAGAAAGTGAAAGGGAGAGGAAGACTAAAAGCCAGGGACAACTGAAAGATCTCATTTTGAATGACTTCTCACTAAATTAAACAATGGATCATTGGCCTAGAATAAAGTAGTAAGTAGAATAGGGACAAAAGGAAAATAGGACTTATTTTTCCAATAGTTAAGACAAGATGTCCTTCTTTAATGGGAAAGCAACTGATTGAGATTTTAAAAAAAGAGCAAAAGAAGCACCTATACATAATCCTTATAGTATTAAAAAGACAGAAGATCTCATAATAACTGGATCAGGAAAACCTTATTCATAGTTAGATCTTTACCAGTGATATGTAGCAACATCTTTCATAACTTCTGGCATCTAAATAACACAATATCATGGCATTGCAGCCTGCTTATTTTCCTGGTGAAAAATTGTTGTTTGGCTTTTATAGTCCTATTCTGTTTCTGAAATGGGTTCTAAACGATTTTTACAAACAAGTCAGTTTGTTAAAGAAGTCAGTGTCTGGATGATAGAGAAAAACGAAAAGACTGTTTTCTACAAATCCAGCTAAGAGGTATATTTCCACTAACTTGTTCCAGTATTCCTAAATTCCTAGTGGTAGTGTATTTTAATTAATGAAACTGAAAGCTGGGGAACACATTACCCATCTCATTCAAGCCCTTTACAGATGAGAAAGTCATGGCTCCTCTCGCCTCACAGATGTTGAGTGATTGGCACAATGTCACATAACTTATTAGTGACAAAGCCATGCTATAAAAATCACATCATATATATCTATTAAGCATCTTGTGCCCAGTATTATGCTAAGTGCTTTAGTGTCACAAGATACTCTGATGAGAAAACAGTGTCATAGAGGTTAAGTAAATCGCCAAGATAACCAACTAGTAAATGGCAGGGCCAGAACTGGATTCAAATACTGCCTGACTCCAATGCTCTTATCCAGTACTTCAAAGTCTTTTTTTGCCCCATTTGTACTGTGCTTTTTGTCATTTCCATTGGTAAAACTGAAAGCCTGAACCTATAGTCTTATCAAAACTTGACTGATTGGGCTTCCCTGGTGACGCAGTGGTTGAGAGTCCCCCTGCTCATGCTGCCGATGCAGGGGACGCGGGTTCGTGCCCCGGTCCGGGAAGATCCCACATGCCACGGAGAGGCTGGGCCCGTGAGCCATGGCTGCTGAGCCTGCGCGTCCGGAGCCTGTGCTCCACAACGGGAGAGGCCACAACAGTGAGAGGCCCACGTACCGCAAAAAAAAAAAACAAAAAAACTTGACTGATCGATTTGTAGAAAAACAAATGGGTAAGACTAGTAAAATAGCCCACACTCTTGCACATCAGCTTCTGACTCCAGGAAATCTAATGCCAGTGGAAAAAAATGTAGGTTTTCCTCCTTGGTGGCCCTGCAACCCTATACTTCCTTTTTCTCAGGCCATTCTGTTTTTTAAAAAAAATTACACATCTGGGGTACTCACAGGCTCAATGCACCAGATCTAAATCTTTTCCCACTCATAAATGGGTTCCCATAAGACCAGTGTTTTTCCAACTGAGGACTGTGACCCATTAGTGCACCATGAAATCAATTCAGTGCGTCATAACTAATGTATTTTTTTAATTAAGTAAGATAGAGTACATTCTCTCCTCTACCATTTGACCCCCACTAATATATTAGGCTTGAAGGGGATTTTCTTTGATTTATATTAGGTGGCCTTGGGTAGAGGTAGTTTCTTTTAATTTTGATTTTGCTTGAGTTTTCATTGCAAATTTACTGAAATCAGCATAAATCCTGACCCAAAAAACCCCTTGCAGAGGGTCCTTAAAAGAAGAGACACTGTTTCCCTATGAGCTATTTATATAATAATTAACTTAGGGGTGCTCTAGTGGTCTTTCAAACTTTCTCTTTACCGGGGGCCTGGAATCTATGGGCTTCTCAGGTTAATTGCAACCAGTCTAATTCCTGCCTCCTCTGTACAAGTCAGGGTCCAAGACTTTGGAGGCTTGAGGGCTCTGTGAAGTTTCAGCTGCCAAATAACATGGGGCTGAGAGGATGAGAATCAGCTGGAGTTCAAGTGTTTGTCGCACTCCCTCCCCAAGTGAAAAGCCACACTGAAATATTTGTCCTCTGTGCTTTGTTCCTAAAGCAAACAACATTTAGCTAAGTATGGTGTAAAAGGTTACCATTTGCCACAACTGATAAATAAACTGGTAACCACAATGATGAGGGAGAAGTGGGGGTATTTTGAGGTCTTGAGGGGAATTGAAGGCTCTCTTTCAGTGGAGACAGGCTACAAAAGACTAAAATCATCAAAACAAGGAAATCAATCTTTTTTTTAGAACAGAAGCTTTGTTGCCTGCAATGTTTTTACTTTTAGATGACTGCTTATTAGCAGGTAGAAGAATTTGTAGAATTATTTTTCTGACAAAGAGATTAAGGGTGAAGGTAAAGTTCAAATTTCAGTTTTTCTTTTTTTATTTAAAAATTTTTACTTAAAAAATAATATTTTGGGTCCCTACTAAAAGCAGAAAAATTAGATGATTACATTTTTCTGATCAAAGCAAATTTAATAGAAACAAAATTCAAAAGCAAGATACTAAATAAGTGATGCCATGGGTTTAGATAAATCTAAAGTTTAACTGTGTATAATAGTTCAAGTTAATTCAGAAGAACCCGTTTTTTCTATACTTATATTGCAAAGCTTTTCTACTTATATAGGCTTTTGGTTTTACAGGGATTTGATGAAATTTACTTTGTTTAGAACTAGCAAGTGTGGCCAAGATGTCTGAGTAAGAAGGCACTGAACTCACCTCCTCTCACAGGCCATCAAAATTACAGCTATTTACAGAGAAACTATCCATGAGCACGACCTGAAGACTAGCAGCAAAGATTTTCCACAACTAAAGATATAAAGAAGGAACCACAGTGAGATGGGTAGAAGGGGTAGAGACCTGGTATAGTCAAGACCTACACTCCTACCTACACCCACAAACAGGATAAATGTGATTGAATAGGTTATCCCCAAGGAGTAAAGGGTCAGCACCAGACCTATATATTCTGTTACATTGATCTATCCATTGATTTCAGCACCATATTAAATTCTTACATAAAGTTTCAATATCTAATAAAACAAATTCCTTCTTAGCTACTCTTTCTATGTTTTTTAATCCCAAAATATTCTTGGCTAAGTTTCTCTCTTTAGTCTTCTAAAAATGTTTAGAGTAGTTTTTAATGTCCCAAAATGACACAATTGTTTTGGGCAGGGGTGGAATTTTTATTGGAACCTGTATAAACATGTAAATTAATTTAGAGCAATTAACATATTTGTCAGATTCCATCTTCCATGAAATATGATACATCTCTTTATATAGCAAAATTTCTTTTCCATCTCAGTAAATGTTTATGGTTTTCTTAACAGAAGTCTCACATTTCTTGATAAGGTACTACTAGATTATTTTACTGTTAGATTATTAGGTTCTTATCATGCTTTATATGTTTATTATGTTTTATAAGGGCTTATAATTGATATATAGCTTTATATATAAAGTTTTTAAATTGATTATCTTGGGTTTTCTCAAAAGCAAATCTTATAATCTACAAATTATGTTTTATTCATTCAATGGAAAATATTTATTAAGCATTTACTCTTTGTTAGCCAAATGTTCTAAGCACTGGGCACAATACTGGGATGGGGGCGGGTGGCGGGGGTGAGTATGGTATATTTCTAGCCAAAAGAAGAACAACAATCCAGATTTTAACAAAGATAACATAAATTAGGATAGGTAGTGCTTTGAACAAAGGAAAAACAATTGAGCAAAGAAGAGGCATATAAAATAACCAGGGTGGATATTGAAATTTTAGATAGAGTAAAAGCCTCACCAAAAAATATCTTCTGAGTAAAGGAGTTGGAACAGTTCAGAAAGAGAGTAGTAGTAAATGAGATTTTAAAAATACATAATGAAGGTCTAGATCATGGAGGTCTTTGTGTGTCATAGCAAAGACTTTGGAGTTTTTATTTGGAATGAGTTGGGAAAATATTAGAAGATTTAGAGCCAAAAAGTGATATGAACTGCTTTAGACTGCTGTGGTTCTGGCTGTTGTGTTAAGAACAGATTGAAGAGGATGAAAGCAAGGAGACCATTTGGGGAGTAGAACAGAAGCTGTCATTCTCCTGGCCATACAGCCTTTGTTCACCCCAAAAAGCTCCTGTAGACAATGCTCATATATACTGACTGCTTCCTGTTTCTCTGTCTGAAAACAGCAGCAGGAGCAGAAGTGCCAGGGAGTTACACCTAGAATGACTCTCAACAAATGGGGGAGGGAGTTTGTGCATAAAGATTCCAGTTTCTCTCGGTGGGATAATTCCGAGATGTGTTCTACACAGTCTCTAGGAGGGTCCCCAGCAGAACCGAGCTCTGATGTTCCAAGTAGTATCTTGCTCATTAGTGCAGCTTCATCAACTTTCCCAGTTTCATTCTCCATCTAACTCACCATGCTTCCTGGATCACCCTCTTAGGGACAGTTTCTGGAGGCACCCAAACTAAGATAGGAGTTGTGTAATCCAGGCAAGACAGAATAATAACTTGGACCAAAGTGTATCCTTAAAGTGGGGATAATTGATTTAGTGCTGAATATGTTTTCAAGAGGAACTGAAAGGATTTGTTGATGCATTGAATGTAAAATATAAGAGAAACAGAAAAATCAGGATGACTCCAAAATTTTTGGTCTGAGCAACTAGAAGGATAAAATGTCCATTAATTGAAATGAGAAAGAGTACAACCTATCTGGAAGAGACTTAGGGTACAGTGTGAGGTAGGAGTCTTTTTTTTTTTTAATTTAATATGACTATCCAGTTGATCTAGCACCATTAACTGAAAAGACTCTTCTTTATACACTGCACTGCACTGTAACTTTATCAAAAATCAAGTGACCATATATGTGTGGGTGTTTTTCTGTATTTTCTATTCTGTTCCATTAGCCTATTTGTTTATTCTTACACAAATACTCCACCTTATTTTCTGTAAATTATAATAAGTCATAATAATTGGCAGTGTACTCCTCTAGCTCTGTTCTTATTGAAGGTTACTTTTTTAACATTAAAATAAGTCATAACTTCATAATAAATCAAAATATTTGGCAGTGTAGTTCCTCCAGCTCTGTTCTTCTTGAAGATTACTATTAAAATAAGTCTTATAACTTCATAATAAATCTTAATATCCAGTGTTCAATTCCTTTCAACTCTGTTCTTCCTGAAGAGTTACAAGACTCATAACCTTACAATAAATTTTAATAATCTGTGGTGTATTTCCTCCAATTCTGTACTTCTTGAGGTTACTATTAGTCCCACTTAATTTTGTAAACATTTAGAAGCAGCTTATCACTTTAAACACACACAGCAAATATTTTTATTGGAATTATGTTGAATCTTTAAATCAATTTGGAGAGAATTAACATCTTTACAATACTGAGCTTTCAAATCAAGAGAATGTCTTTAGTGGGGAAAATAACAGCATATTTCTATACTCATTAGAATAATAAAGTAAACAGAGAAAAATCATGATGCAAGATGGGGAGAATTGCTGGAGCAATATTCTGGAGTGGGCAAGAGTAGGTGGGCTCTGATGCCCAAGTGGCAGGATGACATAGGTAGGAACATGGCCAGTTCATGAATAATAATGGAAAACAAGAAAGAGTAGATAGTCATATACACAACTATGTATATATAGTTGAGCAAATTTGTTGTAGTGGGACCTTGTGAACTTTCTCTCTTGATTGCTTCAGCTCTGTGAAATAGTAGCCTGATAGGATGGTTATAGAGTGAATACTGTTATGTTGTCTGGCTTTTTAACGAGAAAGCCTTTGGTGGGACATCATTAAGTATAAAGGTGGCTGCTGGCTTAAGAGAATTATTTTGTCATCTTTTAAAATTATGTTTTCTAAAAGTCATCAGGAAAATGTGTCCTCTTTGCCTATATCTTTTGAGATTGATGTCCCTTTTAAAAAATATTTTTACTTTCTCTTATTATGAAAAACTCCTTCCACAGATGGAGTTTTTTTACATTCCTTTGGGCTTCCTTGAGATCTGTATGTCTCATCTTGATTGAAATGTGTCAATCAAGACAGCATACTCCAGTGTGAATTCACCAAGTTTTATGTATGATGGAGGTGATGTTGTATTTATGTATCTCATTTATGCTAGAAAATGTCGTTTAGCCTTTTTTGGTCATAGTAGGATGTTGGAATAGTCTGCGATGATTACACCAGTTGCTAGCTTAGACTTTCTTTGGTAGCTCAAAGATAATAATCATAAGTAACTTTTGGATTTTTTCCTCTAAAATTCATTACCTTACAATTGTTCAGACTGAAATTTACCTGCCACATTTCTATTACTTACATATTTCTACAAGATTTTGCTTGCAATTTTTCTGCCCAAACACAGACATTCATTTCCAAGAAGAATTTAATTTACTAACATGTTTCACTGGACTCTTCATTCTGTAACATTTAATTAATAAAGGTCAGAAAAGAGTCTGAGTACTGATTCCTAATGAATATACATTTTATACATTTTACCCAGAAAATACAACCATTTATGCCTACACCTTTTTTTTTGCCTGTAATCCAATTCCTATTTCGAAAGAAAAGTTTCCCCCAACTCCAATGTGAGACATAATAAGGGTCAAAATTTGAAGAGTTAAGTCCAGGCTGCCAAAGTGTTTATAAGTGATTATAGCAAGTACTAACAGGATGCCCTAAATGAAGCACTGCTGGAGTGGTAGGCTCACATGCACCTAAGAGGCAAGAAAACTCTTGTGTCAATCATTTGACGAAGGTGCTATGATGAAGGCGGGAGCCGCAAGTGTGGCTGGGGGTAGAAGGAGGGATGAGATTTGATATCAAAAAAACTGGAAATGGGAACGAGTGACCAATTTAAACTGAGAAACAAGTGGGAAAAGAATGGGAAGCTGAGATGATTACAGGAACCAAAGAACAGGTTAGGGAGCACTGAGAACTAAATTGATTTGTCTAATGAGAAGCAGAGCCAGTTAGATACAAGACCCATGAAAAATACTGGGGCCGAGTTTGTCAGAAGAATCAGAGAGATTGGGATCTTCCTCATGAATTGTGTCTGATGCTTGGTCCACAGGGCATGGGCCCTTTGGAGCATATGCCCGACCTGCAATGCTAGCCTGTCTTCTCAAGGTTTACACGGTCAGTGGAATGATCCAGGGTTTTAGTAAGTACAGTAATGAATGTAAGTACAGATGCTTTCCTGCTTCTAACAGGTCAACTAAATATTGCTCTGTTACCAATGACTAAAGTTTTTCTTCCATAAGATAAGCAACTCTTTTTCTCTTTAGGATTGTCCTGTCTCCAATTACAAGCGATCCAACTGAAACGCATGCTATCAGTTTCCATTTTTCCCTGTATTATTCTCTGAAATATGAGGAAAAATATCTAGTGGAGAGTGAGAAAATTAAAGCTCTCCCCTATACACCATTCTTAGAATGTATTATTTTTATAAACAATGAAAGCAGTTTTCCCACCCTAACTATAAGTATTTCAATAAGCAAACATTTTTTTCCCTTTCATTTTTCAAAGTCTTTAGTGTGCAGGCTGTGTTGTGTCATAGACCAAAGGCATTCCGGAGCCAGACACCAGTTTGGCACTCATAGTCTTCAGCTGTCAACTTGTCCACAAGGAGATCCAGGCACTCCTTGCTCCCATTCCAGTCTGGGTGTTATATCAGTTGTCTCCCCTTATTGGAGAACAAGCTTGGATGAAGAATCAATCCTAAATATCAGTCCTAAACCCAGTCATGGGAGACATGAGATGAGTGGCTAGGGTTGACTCTCATTATAGCTTTCTCTCATGCAGCTCAAGACCTGAAGAATCTAGACTGTAAATCCCACTTCAACACATGTGCATGTTATATGTAAGTTTACACACACATAAATTCCCAGGTACATGTGATGTTTCACATTCCTTTACTTGATAAAATACTTACAAAATAATTGTAAAAACTTGTTTAAAAAAAAAGGAAAAATAATCAGACATCAGTCTTGCTAAAGCTGCTGGAATTTCAAAGAAATCAATCACTCTTTTATCACTATTCTCAAAAAGAATTGATATTAAACAAAACACCTTACATGATAGTTTTATGATTTCAACCACACCAATGGGAAGGTCTCATGGAGAAGAAATGTAATCTGGTGTTGACAGTAAAATTAATAGGTCATGTGTTTGCCAGATAAACCTTCATACATTTGGGGGACAATAAAAGAAGAGGAACTTTGTATGATGCAGCCCACTACTGTATGAATTCAAATACAGTTCAGGTTATGTCATATTTCTAAAACAGAATATCCTTGTTCAGTAGAAATTTGAAATAACACAATTTCCCTGGGAAGTGGCTGTATTTCTGGCCCCATCAATGTTGTGCTGAAGGTCTTTCACTGCATGAGAAGGGGCAATGACAGAGGCTGAACAGATGATTGTCCATGAAATTTGTCCCAATAGACTCTTCAAATTTCCACCTGTTCTCAGTCACCTCTCTATCATATAACAGACTCTGGAATTCTCACCATTAGAATATATATATATATATATATTTGCAGTAAGGCATTATCTCCAGACTCTTGAAAATCACAGAATCATGGTGTCAAAAGGTATTGTCAAGAACTGTGAAGGGTCTCCTTTGGGGACCTAAATGGGA
This sequence comes from Mesoplodon mirus, assembly GCF_964341445.2. NCBI lineage: Eukaryota > Metazoa > Chordata > Mammalia > Artiodactyla > Ziphiidae > Mesoplodon > Mesoplodon mirus. Next base: position 36,612,370 of record NC_138986.1, on the reverse strand, counting down.
AGGAAATCCAAAAAAGAGGGGATATATGTATAGATATAGCTGATTCACTTTGTTGTGCAGCAGAAACTAACACAACACTGTAATGCAACTATACCCTAATTAAAAAAAAAAAAAAACTGTGATTTTATCCTACTTGCATGCTAGCAGGTTAACCAGTCACAGTTTCTTAGGTGCTGGTGGAGAGGCTTGGGTCATAGATAAGAACAGTTTACTATTCACAGGCATAGCAGTAGCCAAAGTATCAGCATTTTCTCTGGTTCCCTGAGCCCCACTTCCCACAAGGTAATGCAAAGAAAGTCAGATGATACTTGCACATGCAGTGGATGCATTGGGGAAAGGAACCCTGAACTTAGGGAACCCTAATATTTTATAATGGGAAATAACCTTGCCTGAGCTTTGTTTGCTTTGTGCTGATCAGTAAATGAGCCTACCCCTTTGCTCTGGAGGGAGATACTATATCTAACTTCCAAACTGATTTCTGTAAAAACAAACTTGAAAAGATAGTTCTGAATAAAAGTATCTGTATTAACTATATCTTGTGCTTTATGTAATTTGATGCTTCAACATCTTCAAGATGTTTATCAGCTACTTTAAGTAAACAATTGGGACCTAAGTTAATCACCTGGCATCCTCACACTCTTCACTCAGCAAGGATTTGCAGAGGCATCACTTTTAACCAACCCCAGAGCATCCTTCCTTGATTCACCTCCTCCTTCCTGTGGAAACCACAATAAAGTTGTTTGCCTATGTTCCACCCTCTCCTCCTCTCTACCTCATGACTGACCCTGGTGTTTCCTCATGTGGTCCTGCATGGCCCACTGAATTTTCCTCTGGGGAACTGTGAGTATCATAAACTTCCATGACTTCAAGGCCCCTTTCTCTTTGATCTGTGTATGACCTCACCATACCTCAATTAAGATTAAATTATGATTAAAATACAATCAGTAACTCTGCTCACAAAATGCACAAACACATGAGAGATTCATGAAGAATTGTCTCCCAACAGATACTATCTTAAAAACCATTGATTCAAATACCACTGAAGCCCAAATCCTTTCCAAAAAGAAAATTTCTTCCTCACACAAAGCATCTCAATCTAACTTTTAAACATTTTTCTTTAAAAATTCTCATCTAATCTGTGATTTTTTAATCTACTGGGCCTTCTTTAATACCTTGGATCTAAAGAGAACATATATATCTGAAAGCCTTTGTAATATACATGCCTCTTTTCTATTCTTTCCTCACTCCTGGAAACTTTCTTTTTTATATAATCTAATTATCTCCAGTTTCTTCACCCATCCTGGTGACATTCTGCTAAATGCAGTCTGATTTATCTTCTTTTAAAATATACTGTTCTGAAAATCTTTTAGGTGCAGTCTGGATAAACAGCCCAGAGTAGAGTAGAACTTGTAACTCCTTTGTTTATATACTACATGGACATGTTAACTTATTTAAAAGCCACATCCCACCTCTGATGATTAAGAATCAACTATCAACTAAGGTTTCCAAGTTATCAACCCTACCACACCAATAACTCATCCATCCTGTGTTTTGGCTTTTGCTGTTAAATACAGGCATTTATATTTATCTCTGTAAAATT